>NC_136498.1:10033326-10188326 GCF_053919585.1 Euprymna scolopes
CTTTGAAATATGTATGTATAGTTTTTACATCAATATTTGTATTTTACCTCTCACATTGTGAGCACTTTATTTGATTTCTTTTCATCGCATTCTGACACGCTATATATATATCTTTCTCCCTCCCCTGTATCTCTCTTCTCTCTCTCTCTCTCTCTCCATCCCCATCTTTTTTTCGTCACCTAGGCAATTCCTCTGTAGCTACACATACACATGCACACAATTCTTCTTTATATTGACTCGTTGAAGAAGGAGTCAGCATTTTTCTTTTAAATTCGTACATTAGAAAAAATTTTGGTATTAGTGCACTTACTGATCCACGCTATTTTTAAAATCGTATTTCCAAGTTTAATTAACGTTTTATGATATGTTTTTTGTTCAATTGTAAGGTTAAAGTATAGAATCGGTACAAAACACCCTCCCCTCCCTATGTTAAGAATGGCTTTTTAAATAATAACGTTATTATTTCAGCACGGATCAATAAGTGCATTAGTACCAAAATTTTAAATGGTAGAAAAACTGCTCCTTCCCTTGAAGGGAACCTGATCCAGTTGATCTTCCAAAAAATTAATAATTCTTTTTAATTTCAGATTTTATTCATCAAGAAAAAATGCTGATCAAGAATATATCAACTTTGTGGGCGTTTCTTTTGTAGTTTTTGACTTTTAATTAAACAAATCTACATACTGACATACATACATATATTTACTCTTTACATTATACTAGCATAGATATCTGGGTCCACATAAAGTTCCATTTAGACACACCTGCTATACTAAAGATATTAAGCTCTTTTTCATTATTATATGCCAATTTCATCGTGGACAACGTCGATACCCCGACAACAATTTAAAAAATAAATGATGCGGTAATCCTACTTAAAAACGGATAAAAACACGAAAATGTAATCACCCAAAAAAAGAAGTATGTGACAACTTACCCACCAGATCTTTCAGCAGAAGCTATTCTCCGGATATTGAGCACTTTTTGTTGCCTGTGCACTGGAAAAAAAACTCCCCTCCCCCAAAAAACACTTTTCTTTCTATCGAAATAGCAGGAAGTGCCAGTGCGACCGAAAAAGAATGTGGTGGCCAGGCTCGAACATGAAACACGAAAGAGGGGAAAAAGGCAAAAAGTTATAGGCAACCGTTTTTGCCCACATGGCCCCGAATGCTTATGATGTAGTAAGACTGCAAAACAAGCTTTTAAACATAGTTTTAGTTTAATCTGCATGCGTTACTTGCGAAAACAAGTCACGAAAAATAGTGATCAAGTTGATCTCTTTTTTTCTACTTTTCACATATTATGCACCAGTTGGTCCAAGTTTCGATTTGGTCAGATAATAAGAGTTTTAGCAGACATACAAACACACACACAAACACATAGTCCAGTCCCCTTTATATAATAGACTAGTGGGGGGGGGGGATGGTCGTAAAAAAATTATGACAGTGGGGGGATGAGGCATTGCCCAGTCAAAAAATCTGCTTAAATAACTTGTGACAATAGCTCGGGGTGGGGCATTGTCCTATCGTAAAAAAATAAAACTCAAGTGTCATCCACTGAAACCGAAGCGAAAGCCAAAACCAAAGCTAAACGCAAAATTTTCTAAGCACAAAAAAATTTGACTTGTGACAAGCACAAACTCACATAACTCAAGTTAGTAAGTGAACGCTTTTTATCGATGGGCTTACCAAGACACAGATTTCATAATGTCGCAAATATTGCTTTTTAAAATCGAAGAACATCATGACGGTGAGCGCATGCGTGGTTGGCAGATCGTGTCGAAAGCACGTTTTTTTATCTGATCACCCCGTGCAAACAAAACGGTATTTCTACAGGAAGAAATTGACGATTTCTTTCAATTTTTCAATATTTTTGCCCTTTCTCGTATTGGTATGATGCAAATGAGATAAGTTTTTAGTGGCCATACGAACACACACAACATACAATTGTCACAATTATTTTACCCTCTCTACACTGTCACAAATTCTTTTTTGCCTGGTCATAAAAATAAAACGAGACTTGGGTAACACAAGCCAGAAGTGAAACCGAAACAAAATTTTGTTAGTAAAAAAAAAAAAAGAAAAATATCGACGCTTGCCATGTTAATATATGAATTGAAAATAGAGGCTTGTTAAGTAAAAGCTTTCAAACTTTTTCAAAATAATTATTGCATTAGGTATTAGTAAAGTAGACTAATCCATTATTTTGAAAGTTTTTTAATCTGATGATATTTGGTGTGATTAAATTTTACTCGGAATCTGATTAACCATATTATTTAACCATAAATGAAGACTCTGCGGATAAAGAGAGGAAACAATAAACCACATAATATATGAATGCAGCAAACCAGCCCAAAAGAATATAAAAATAGACACAATCAAGTGGGGAAGGCAGTACACTGGCATTTATGCAGACAATTGCATCTTGAACACACAGACAAATGGTACAAACACAAACCGACTACAGTACTGGAAAATGAAAGTCACAAGATCCTATGGGACATGGATATACAAACAGATAAACTCATCCAAGCAAGAAGACCGGATATCATAATAGGTTACAAGAAAGAAAAGTCCTGCCAGATCGTAGATTTTGCCATTCCAGCAGACCACAGAGTAAAGATCAAGGAGACTAAGAATTGGAGCAAATACACGGAACTGGACAGTAAGTTCAAAGGGATCTGGAAAAAGAAAGATAACATCACTGATAGTAGGAGCGCTAGGAACGATACTGAAAAGAATTTGGAAAAATAGTGGGAGAAATTGGAATCAGAGGGATGACTGAAAAGATACAACAGATAGCAATAATGAAAACTGCAGAAATATTAAGGAAAACCCTAGAATGTGGAGACTAACACACATAATCTACAAACACAAACTGTTACATGATAAGGGCTGTCCCCTGTTCATGTAAGTATAAAAATAGAGAGATTAGTTAAAATGAAAATAAGAGAAAGCAGAAATCGAACCCTGGACATAAGTTTTAAAGAACAATAGGCTTAAATGGAATGTCCAGTAAATTATTAATTCGGATGAAATAAATAATAAATAAACTATAAAATTGTTAAAAGAATGTGGATAATAAAATATGAGTTAAATAAATTAGATATGTAGGTTAAATTCCTTTGTGGAAACAACACAAGAAAAATAGGTTATTGGGAAATCAATGTCGGAAACGTGCAAAGTCGCGCATGTTGAAACACATGAATTTTGCTCACGTGGCCGAGATGCATGGATTTCTCAATATAGGAAGTGGGAGTTAGTTGGCCGCAGAAACAGTCAGAGAGACAGTCAGGAGAGACAGTCAGGGGAGACGGTCAGTGAGAAAACTCAGAGACAGGCGGACGTCTGAAGCGAGACGTCACTTCAGAAACTAAAATGTGAAACTTTGAGTTCTTAATGAGGAAATCCCGACCGGTCGTAAGAAAATAAATTCATCATGTGTTTGTGATAAAGCTCATCTTTGTGTTTGTGATTTCTACAAAAAGGTAAATTGTATTGTTATTACATGTCTGTGTTATAAAATGTCATTACATACACGTTTCGACATCTCATATCCACAATGTGAATCTACATCATATCTACACTAAGACTGCTGAACACTATCTCCTCACACAAAGAGCTTTCTTCATATCTACACGTCTAAGTAATGAACATTTAAAATATAGGAATAGTTATAAACGAACAATCTCTCTTACAACAACATCTCTCTCTCTAAAGATACAACATCATATGTAATAAGACAAGAACTCTCACTAAGACTCATATCTTTACTAATAAGAACTCACGTAACATACGCACACAAGTGGTATCGTCTAATACTAATAATAATAACAATATAACAAAACTGGACATACAGCAACGGCTAGAGATGTAACAAAGGAACATCACATGGAACCATGAAAACTGAGACGGTATAATTGCAAGGTGACCCGATGCGCTTCAGCGTTCTGACCATTTTTTGTTCATATGTGTGTATATCAACATAAACTGACATCACACCAAATAAATGAGGAGGGTCAAGGAGGATGGAAAGACCGAGGAGAGAAAGCACAAGCCAGACTTCTGCTAGATGAAAGTAAAGAGAATTTTGACCTTGGAGAGGTTTTTTGCCACCAAAATTCCAGTGAAGACCGATGGTCACTGCCAACGATAAATCAATGGTAAGTGACTGTTGCGATAATGCTAATTCTTTTGCAAAGCTTATGGAAAGAGGTGGAGAGTATTGGAAATCTGAGGAGACATTGTCACTCATACTCCAGAGAACACCATATTATCAAAGAGAAATTTTTGATGATAACTTCTGTGATTACTCCTAGTGAGTAAATAATAATAATTTGAAACTGCAAGAAATCTTATAAATTTTGTTCCTCCTAATAAAAGACACTTGCGGTTGATACCACATGATATAACCATGAAAAGTTAAAAAAGGATGGAAGAATCGAGAAAGGAAGGCACTAACCAGACCTCTACTGGATGAGGGTGAAGAGTATTGGGACTCTGAAGAGGCTTATTGCTACTTAAATTTTAATGAAGACCTATGGTTGTTGCAAACAAGAAATTGATGGTAAGTGACTGTTGTGATGATGAAAATTCATTTGCAATAGGTATCGAAAGAAGTGGAGAATGCTGGAAATCTGATGATACTTGTTATCACCCAGATTCCAGGGAACACTACTGGCTATTATCAATGAGTAATTTGTGATATTTACTTGCTTGAAAATTCCTACTGTGTGATGATGATGACGACGACAACGACGACAACGACGGTGATGATGATGGTGATGATGATGATGATTATTTCTGGGTTTTTCCTGTAATGGCATTCGATATGATTAAATATCTCTGGAAATCTGAATGATCAAATAATCGGAATATAATTGGGAGCAGTAAAACTTTGGTATGAAATAAAGAAAAAAAGTTGAGATAAAATTAATTTTATATCATTTAATCTACACGTATATTTTAAAATCAAATAATATAATCACCAATCTGAACACAATGAATGTCAAAATGCTAATACGTTTTTGTTAAAAGGCATCATGAGGCTTGTTAAAAATTGTTCCCATCTTATTTTGGCATCCGTCATGAGTATGTGATGTCTTTTCTTTGTTTTTTTTTATCCATCTGTCTTTAGATAGATGGTAGTGTTATATGCTGAAGAGCTAAATGTTTTGGTTTCGATTCTAACTGACGGCACCCAAATCATTTTTTAAAACTTTTGAATTCACTACTACACATTTGGTACAATATATTAATTAATAGAGAAATGACCAATAATAATTACATCCGCATAAATCAAATTGCGTTTATATTTTATGACCAGAAAACACCAGCTGCCTTTGTGTGCTTTGATGAACAGCTTCCACGCCATTGTCTTATCACTCACTTTTTATACCTTTGTGCTGCTGATCAGCTTATTTCCTCTGGTATTACATCGACTTAAGTCCGGTATTGAAACAGTTTTTTTTTATTTTTTAGATCAAGGTTGGTAATAGTTTTACGGAAATTGCATCGTGATTCAAGAAAATATTTAGCAAATATGAATTTTACTCTGGATGCGTGTGTGACACCATTGACCCGCTAAATGCAGAAGTCGTCATATTAATCGTCTGCCGGTTCGTCACTCGGTTGTTTGTTAATCAATTCATCATCTCATCTGTCACGAGCTACAAAATGCCTTCATCTGTTACTCACAGAAAATTATCCTTAACTGTTGTAAATCTCAAGACTGTCCCTTACTGTCGTAAAATGTCGTAAAACTAACTTTACAAATATTGACCTTAATGTTCGATCATTTATTTCAGTAACGACCACACATTGATTAACAATCCTATTTTCTTAGTTGCGTCTGATTCTCTTAGTTGCAGCTGTAACAATTAAACAAGCATTGTAAATAAGCATTCTTTTAAAAATAGCTGAGCAACGAAAATAATCTAACATTAATCAGTCGCCAAAATATAAAAGAAGATATTTTTACGGAAATTGCATCGTGATTCATAGAAATATCATTATATCTTGTCAGCAATTTAAACAAAAAGAACACGAAAAGCTAATATTTACAACGAAATGAGAAGAATTTCAATTATTTCGCAACAGATATAATAACAGATGTTACGGAAATATAGTTGTTATGCAGAGTGTGTGGAAATACGATAATCGATTATCTATATATAAATGTGAGAATGTGTGTGAGGACACTTTTCAACCTATATACTAGATGAATTTTGGATCGACAGACTTGAGATTTGGAATATAAGATATTCAGACATGTGGAAAACTTTTTAATCGAGTTTTATCGAAAAAAAGGCTGCTAAGGAGCCAACATTAAAAAACAATGGGTCCGTGGGGGTCATCGGATTTTTATCTGTTTGCTAACTGTTTCATAGACGCGCATGTGTGAACCGTTCACATGACAGATTACTTATACTAAGAATAAGTAGGTTTGACAATACGTCGACCTGGCTTAATGGGAATTGCACTTGACTCACTGTCTTTAGATTTTGGTTTCGGTCTCCGTATTTTTTCTTTTTACTTACACGAAATGGAGGGTCTAGAAAAATGAAAACATAATATTCGCATGCACACGTTTCAGTTTCCTTTTTACATTTCAGTTTTTAAAAGCAATTAAACGTTACGTTTAATACCTACGATATTTCTGTTTATAATGAATAAGTTTTCTTCATTAATTAAAATATAATATTTATGTGTATTTTACGACCGGGCAACGCCGGGTGGCCTGCTAGTATATATATATATATATATATCAAGAAATCATCTCATCAACGAGACGCCAAAACCCTTAACATTAAGACTCGAATTTTAAAGTAACCCCCTCCACCTACCCCCACATATCCCCTTCCCCCTCCATGTATCCCTATGCCCTCAGCCACACTAAAAATGAACTTCCCAGACCCTCCCCCACAAGGTCATTAAACTCCAAAACTAAAACATTACCGACATACCAAGCACCCCACTCCCACCTTTCCCCCTTATTCCCTTCCTCTTTTTTCCGCTCTTCTCGCACCCCTCCCCTGACATCATTCACTCTTTCATAACGAACATTTCTGTAAAAGTCTGAAGAAGCTACAGACGGCAAAAAAAAAAACGGCCGGGTTGCTGAAACAATAATATAACTTAACAGAAAGATACGGTAATAAAAAATAAAACGTATATATATATATATATATATATATATATATATATATATATATATACTAGCATTCAGCCCGGCTTTGCTAGGGCCTTATGTACTGTTCATAACTTCATGTACATATGCATATATATTAAAATGTTTGACTCATGTCCAGGTAACCTACATCTAAAATTGTAAGTGTTTAGACCCAAAATTGGCGGAGGAGTTTGGTAGAGTCTACAAAGGTCAACTCATTCAACTTTGACCTCTCGGCCGCGAAATCTTCACCCCAAAACTAATTAATAGGCTTGCTGCATATCTGAATACTCTTTATGCTAAATTTCAAATGTTTAGACCCAAAATTGTCTGAGTAGTTTGCTAGAGACCGCAAAGGTAAAATCTGTTAAACTTTGACTCCTTCGCATATAACTTTTCGGCCAAACACTGATTAAGAAGCTTGCCCTATATCTGAATGCACCTTATGTAAAATTTCAAATGTTTAGACTAAAAGTTGGCTGAGTAATTTGGTAGAGACTGCGGAGGTAAAATTTTTTAAACTTTGACATGAATTTTTACCCCTTAACATTTATTGATTTGGGATCAAATCAAATTAAAAAGTTTGATCCATGTCCAAGTAACCTACATCTAAAATTTCAAGTGTTTGCACCCAAAATTGGCAAAGGAATTTTCTAAAATTTGCAAAGGTCAACTTTTTAAACTTTGACTTTTTGGAAGCAAAATCTCCCCCCTCCCCCCCAAAAAACTGATTAAAATGCTTGATGCATGTCTGAATACTCGTTATGTATAAATTTCAAATGTTTAGACCCAAAATTGGCTGAGTAGTTTGCTAAACACTGCAAAGGTCAACTCTTTTGAACTTTGACACCTTTACATCTTAAATTTTTGACCCAAACCGATTAAAAGCTTGCCCCATGTCTGAATACCGTTTATATAAAATTTCAAATGTTTAGGCCAGAAATTGGCTGAGTAATTTGGAAGAAACCACAGAAGTCATTTTTTTAAACTTTGACTCCAATTTTAACCCCTTAACATTTATTGTTTTTGGCTCAAATCGAATTAAAAAGTTTGATCCATGCCCAAGTAACCTACATATAAAATTTCAAGTGCTTAGACTCAAAATTGTCGGAGGAGTAAGGTAGAGTTTTTAGAGCTCAAATCGTTGAACTTTGACCACTTGATAGCCAAAGTTTTGGCCGAAACCGATTAAAAAGATTTTCTTAAATCTCAATACCCCTTATGTAAAATCTCGAGTCTGTAGACTAAAAATTTAAAGATTAGTTTGTTAGGGAAATGTACACACACACAGACAATTTCACTTTTATAGATATAATAGATAGATTAATTCACTATTAATCTCAAACCCAAAATTATTTTCTATTAATTTACTATTACTCTCGACTCCATACTTATGTACTATTAATTCACTATTAATCTCAAACCCAAACTTATTTGCTATTAAATTACTATTGTCTTCAATTTCAAACTTATTTACGAATAATGCACTATTAATCTCAAACCCAAAATTATTTGCTACTAATTTGCTATTTTATTCTCAACTCAAAACTTATTTACTACTAGCATTTCAGCCCGGCGTTGCCCGGGTGTTTGGAAGTTTATGTTGAGCAAAAAAAAAAAAAAAAAGCGGTCAATTTTTTTAAAATTTGACTCCTATTATGACCACTTAGCATTTATTATTTTGGACTCAAATCTTGTTATTAAGTTAGAGCCATGTCAAAGGAACCTATACCTAAAATTTCAAGTCTCTAGACCAAAAATTGTCGGAGAAGTTTGGTAGAGTTCTCAAAGGTCAAATGGTTGAACTTTGACGCCTTAACAGCCAAATTTCTGGCCGAAAACGGATGACAAAGATGTTCCCAAATCTCAGTACCCTGTATATCAAATTTCGAGTCTGTAGAATAAAAATTAATGGAATTATTTCCTTGGGAAATGTACACAGACAGACAGACACACACACACTTTCACTTTTATACATATACTAGCATTTCAGCCCGGCGTTGCTCGGGTGTTTGGAGGTGTATGTTGAGCAAAAAAAAAAAAAAAAAAGCGGTCAATTTTTTAAACTTTGACCCCTGTTATAACCCCTTAACATTTATTATTTTGGGCCCAAATCAGGTTAGTAAATTAGGTCCATGTACAAAGAACCTATATCTAAAATTTCAAGTGTTTAGACCCAAAATTAGCGGAGGAGTTTGGTAGAGTTTTCAGAGGTCAAATCGTTGAATTTGGACTCTTTAACAGACCAATTTTTGGCGGAAAACGAATTACAAAGATTTTCCCAAATTTCAGTACCCTCTATATCAAATTTGGAGTCTGAAAATTAACAGAGTTATTGCGTTAGAAAATGTACACAGACAAACACACACACACACACGCACAGACACGTTCATATACTAGCTTTTCAGCCCGGCGTTACCCGGGTGTTTGGAGGTGTATGTTGAGCAACCCCCCCCCCCGAAACGGTTAATTTTTGAAACTTTGACCCCTATTATGACCCCTAAACATTTATTGTTTTGGGCTCAAATCTTGTTATTAAGTTAGATCCACGCCCAGCGAACCTGTATCTAAAATTTCCAGTGTTTAAACCCAAAATAGGCAGAGGAGTTTGATAGAGTTCTCAAAGTTCAAATCGTTGAACTTTGACCCTTTAACAGCCAAATTTCTGGCAGAAAACCGATTACAAAGATTTTCCCAAATCTCAGTACCATGTATATAAAATTTCGAGTCTGTAGACTGAAAATTGACAGTGTTATTGCGTTGGAAAATGTACAGACACACACACACACACACACACACACACACACACACACGCGCACAGACAAGTTCACTTATATATATATATATATATATATATATATATATATATATATATATATATATATATATATATACTAGCATGGGTGCCCGGCGTTGCGTGGGTATTTGGAGGTGTATGCTGATTAAAAAAAATGTCATTTTTTTTAACTTTGACCCCTATTATGGCCCCTTAAAATTGATTGTTTTGGGCTCAAATCAAGTTATTAAGTTAGATCCCTGTCCAAAGAACCTATATCTAAAATTTCAATTGTTTAGACCCAAAATTGGCGGAGGAGTTTGGCAGAGTTCTCAAAGGTCAAATCGTTGAATTTTGACGCTTTAACAGCCATATTTCTGGCCCAAAACCGGTCACATCGATTTTCCCAAATCTTAGTACCCTTTACATCAAATTTTGAGTCTGTAGACTGAAAATTAACAGAATTATTGCGAATGAAAATGTACACAGACACACAGACAGTTTCACTTTTATAGATATATAGAAGATATATACTAGCATTTTAGCCCGGCGTTGCCCGGGTGTTTGGGTGTGTATGTTGAGCAAAAAAAAAAAAAGTGGTAGTAGGAAGGCAGGCTCGAACCCGTACCGCAAAAGAGGAAAAGAACGTGCTAAAAACTAACATTTATGCTGTTACGATCACCGCCAAACAGGAAGCGACTTTTTTTTAAAATTAAGGCTAGACAATCTAAAGGAGAGGATAACTTTAAAATTTCAAATGTTTAAGGTAAAAATTGTTTGAGTAATTTGGTAGAGACTGCAGGGGTAATTTTTTTTAAACCTTTGACCCCAATTTTGACCAATTAACATTTATTGTTTTGGTTTCAAATCAAAATAAAATGCTTGATCCATGTCCAAGTTACCTACATCTAAAAAGTGTTTAAACCCAAAATTGGCGGAGGAGTTTGGTAAAGTCTGCAAACGTCAGCTCTTTTAACTTTGACCTTTTCGCAGCCAAATTTTCGCCCCAAACATTATTAAAAATGCTTACTGCATGTTTGAATACCCGTCATGTAAAAGTTCAAATGTTTACACCCAAAATTGGCTGAGTAGTTTGCTAGAGACCGCAAAGGTAAAATCTGTCGAACTTTGACAAATGGCAGCTCAAATTGTCGACAAAAACCGATTTAAAAGTTTGCCTTATGTCGTAATATACTTTATGTAAAATTTCAAATGTTTAGAGTATAAATTAGCTGAATAATTGGGTAGAGACAGCAGAGCTCAATTTTTTTTAACTTTGACCCCAATTTGGATCCCTTAACGTTTATTGATTCGGGCTCAAATCGAATTAAAAAGTTTGATCCATGTCCAAGTAACCTATATATAAAATTTCAAGCGTTTGGCGGAGGAGTAAGGTAGAGTTTTCAAAGCTCAAATCGTTGAACTTTGATCACTTGTCAGCTAAATTTTTGGCCGAAAATCAATTAAAAAGATATTCCCAAATCTCAATACCCTTTATGTCAAATCTTGAGTATGTAGACTGAAAATTGACGGAGTAATTTGGAAGGGAAATTAACAGACACACAGACAGTCATTTTCACTTTAATTATCTCTCTCTCTCTCTATATATATATATATATATATATATATATATATATATATATATATATATATATATACATACTAGCATGGGCGCCCGGCGTTGCCCCGGTGTTTGGATGTGTATGTTGAGCAAAAAAAAAAGTGGTAGTAGGAAGGCAGGCTTGAACTCGTACCGTAAAGGAGGAAAAGAACGGGAAAAAACCTGACGTTTATGCTGTTACGACCACCGCCAAACAGGAAGCGACATTTTTAAAAATTAAGACTACACAATCTAAAGGAGAGGATAACTTTAAAAGATTTGTCGTATAAAATATCGAATTTTAAAACGATACTGATCTTGGTAAAATCCGTCGCCTCTATTGAAAGTTTAAGGCAGACATGCAAACAGACATACATACATACATTTACATATTGGTAACTAAAAATTTTCGACCCAAACTGATGAAAAAGCTTGCCCTATCTCTGAATACGTTTTATGTAAAATTTCAAATTTCAAGTCTGTAAAGTAAAAATAGACAGAGTTAATGTGTAGGGAAATGTACACAGACACACAGATACTTTCACTTATATATATATATATATATATATATATATATATATATATATATATATATTGGATGCAATATACAGTAATGATTTAAAAAAAAAAAGACTCATGTGCCACCACCGAGAATCGAAACCAAAACGTTCAGCTTGCGACAATTTTCCCTCTAAACACTTGAGATTTTAGATTTAGGTTCCTTGGACATGGATCTAACTTAATAATTTGATTTGAGTCCAAAACAAAAAATTTTAAGGGGTCATAATAGGGGTCAAATTTAAAGAATTGACCGCTTTTGTTTTTATTTTTTTTTTTGCTCACCATACACCTCCAAACACTTGGGTAACGCCGGACTGAAATGCTAGCATATATATATATATATATATATATATATATATATATATATATATATATATATATATATATACATACATCACTTAATTATATATATATATATATACACATACATCACTTAATTATATATATATATATATATATATATACATACATCACTTAATTATATATATATATATACATACATCACTTAATTATATATATATATATACATACATACATCACTTAATTATATATATATATACATACATCACTTAATTATATATATATATATATACATACATCACTTAATTATATATATATATATAGATACATCACTTAATTATATATATATAGATACATCACTTAATTATATATATATACATACATCACTTAATTATATATACATATATATATATATACATACATCACTTAATTATATATATATACATACATCACTTAATTATATATATATATATATATATATATATACATACATCACTTAATTATATATATATATACATACATCACTTAATTATATATATATATATATATATATATATACATACATCACTTAATTATATATATATATACATACATCACTTAATTATATATATATATATATATATATATATATATATATTATATATACCAGCTGTACCCTGCCACGCGTTGCAGTGGCTCAATTTGGTGTAATGGAAAAATTTAATAAAAGAGAAAATGCATGTTTCTTATATTAGTACAGCAATCCACTGTAAAAAGTGAAAAAGAAGGCGAAACTGAAAAAAAATGGTACTCTTGCAGAATTTGATCTGGATCCTCGAGAGTTTCTGTCAATCATTCATGTTTTGGACTTGACCAACAATCAGTGGATGGAGCCGAACGTAGCAAAAATGTTGAAACGCTAAATGTTTTTTTTTTTGTTGTTGTTTTAAAAAATGTGAGTAATTAATATTTGGTTGATGGTGGGGGGAGGGGGGTTACTATACGCAGATTCGAAAAAGTTGTCCAAAAACAAATAAATGACAGCAAAGGTAAGGTAATTTACATTTCTACCTTATTGGATAATTGTTTAGTGGTTTTATGTAATGTAAAATGTTTAATTGGCTCAAAAAACAGAAATGGTCGCGGATTCTGTTGAATACGTTAAGTTTGGGAAAGTAAGTTGAAAACTAAAAACTATACAAAACAGTGTCTGAAACTCACCGAATATATGTTACCATGACATAGGCTGGCATAATCGGTAGGTTTCTGACAGTATTTTGTATAGTTTTTTTTAGTTTTAACTCACTTTCTCTAACTTAAAGTAATCAACAGTGTCCACCACCATCTGTAGCTTTCAAATACACCAATAAACACTGTTTTTCGAGCCGACTAAACGTTACATTAAATGAAAAGGGTTTGTATTACTAAACACAGATACAAAGAAGTTGTCAAAAAATAAATATATAACAAATAAATGTTATCAAAGGCAAGAAAAGTAAGTGTTCTACCTACTGGATAAGATTTTAGTGTTTTTATGTAATGTATAATCGGTTCAAAAACATTCAATGTTTATCGGTATATCTGAAAAATACAAATGGCGGCAGGCTGTATCGAACACGTTAAGTTTGGGGAAATTTTGGGAAAATGAGTTTAAACTAAAAAAAACTATACAAAATACTGTTAGGAACTCACTCAATATATGTTACCATGATGTAGGCTGGCATATAATCGGTGGTTTTAAACTTTTGCTCGATACAGGTGACGACTTTTAAAAGTCCCTTTTAGTGATTACCTGGTTTGAGGATATTTGTACAACTAAACGGCAAATCTGCTCAAAAAAATCCAGTATTATTTTACTTTAAGGCCCGTTTCACGTTCATATATAACGAAATATCTTATTGTAGATTTCGGTGTGCTAAAAACGAATCTGCAAACCGTTTACGTAGCAAAAAAAAAGTTTTCATGATATTCATGAAATTACTTTTTCGAAAAGTGGGTGATCACTTTTCAATGTAAATTTAACTTAGAATGAGAACCCACTTTCTGGCCACCTGAGAGAGGGGCATTTTTCTGTTTCTTGGCTAAAAAGTTTTTTGTTTGATTTCTTTTGCATGGTAATAACCCCTGAACTCTGGGACTATTTTCCATTTAACAGCCGTAGCCTTCGTTTACGCTATGCGTAAGCATAAACGAAAGATGTTTAGCCAATAAACATGGGAAAAAATCCCCTCTCTCTCAGGTGGCTAGAAAGTGGGTGCTCATTTTAAGTTAAATTTACATGGAAAAGTGATCGCCACTTTTTCGAAAAAGTAATTTCTTCATATCATAGAAACTATCTTTTTGCGACGGAAACGGTTTGCAGATTCGTTTTTAGCACACCAAAATCTACAAAAAAAATTGTTATTTACGAACGTGAGACGCACGGCCCTTAATGGGAAATTATATCAAAAATCTGGGGGAAAATAGTTTTCAATAAAAACAGCAAATGAATTCGATAGAAAAAAAATGGATGCTATTTTTTTTTCTTTCTGTGTGTTTCTTGGCTAAAAAGTCTTTTTGTTTGATTTCTTTTGCATGGTAATAACCCCTGAACTCTGGAACTATTTTCCATTTCACAGACGTAGCTTTTGTTTATGCTATGCGTGAGCATAAACGAAAACTGTTAAATATGCATTCGCGTACCAAACTGCCTTGTCAAAAAAACCTTTAAGCCAATAAACACGAAAATAAATGCCCCTTCCTCAAGTGGCCAGAAAGTGGGTGCTCATTTTAAGTTAAATTTACATGGAAAAGTGATCAGCCACTTTTCGAAAAAAAAATTTCTGCAGATCATGAAAACTATTTTGGTACTCCTTGGGCGTTGAGTTCTATGGCGACCCGCAGAATTATTTAATGGTCGTTCCCTTAGTACCCCCCTAGTCAAGGCTAACGCATGCGCCCGTAACATTTTTTATTTATTTACTTACGTGGTGGAGTTTCTATACTGATAGGTTTTTTGAAATTTTTTCACTGGATTATTATTGATTGAACACTAACCAGATTATGAAAAAAAATTGAAAAAAAAAATCATTTCAACATTTGAAAGGGGTACTCACTTTTTAGTTACTACGTTCTGGTAAATCGGTCACTTTTTATTTATTCATTTTTTTCTAAATACGAAAGTGTCTTCGGGAGATATAAAATGGTCGCATGTTGACGAAGCAATGTATCGGGAGGCGTACGGGATTAAAAATTATTGGTAAATTTTTAGATTAGGTCCACCTCCTCAATTTTCTTTTAAATGACGACTTGAACGACTATGCTGAATACGAAAATCGCATCGAAATTTTGCAGAAATAAGTAGTTATCAAGATATAAAAAGTTGTATTATGCATTGTAATCTTTGGCGGCCATCTTTTTTACGTGTGTGTATTTGTTTATGGCGCGTGTGCACGTAAAAAGATGGCCGCCGAAGAATACAATGCATAATACAACTATTTATTTCCGCAAAATTTCAATGCAATTTGCGTGTTCATCATACTCGGAAACCTATAAATGTCGTCATTGAAAGGAAAATTGTGGAGGTGGACCTAATCTAAAAAAATACCAAATTATTAAACATTTCTCCAGCATGTTAGTGAAATTTATAATACTTTAAAAAAATTAAAAAGAAACAAAACAAAAGTTTTGAAAAAAAACTCACCTTTCACAAAAACAATTTTAAAAAAAACTCACAAACTGACTAAATAAGTAAAAAAAAATAAATAATTAAAAATCTCGAAACTTTATTTTCATGAAAACAATAAAAAAAAGTCCTGTGTTCTCTCTATTTTTTTTTCTTTGAGAAACAAATATATTTCTGACTTACAAATGCGGTAGAGACTCATTATTTTTACTTTCTATGGTTTTGATATACCGCGTTTTTATTGCTTACAAAATCAAAACGTTGTAACTAAAAAGTGAGCACCACTTTCAAATGTCGAAATAATTTCTTTTTTACATTTTTTTTTAATAATCTGTTTAATTAGTGTCCAACCAATAATAATCCAGTGAAAAAAATTCCAAAAACCTATAAGTATAGAAATTAAGCATGGGAGTAATGGTTGTACAACAACGTCGCCTTTCGCACTTTTACAAACATTTTTTTAAAAAAAGTAACTAAACCATTTATTTATAATTTGTCACGTGTACAAACATTTATTTATTTACGTAGGCTTAACTCTTTTCATGAATAAGAAAAGTTTTACTCTTTAAGAATAATAAAAGGAAAAAGTTACTGACCATTTATAAAAGGACTTACTTCTTTTCATGAAGGCCAGAGGAATAGTTGGCCGAAAAGTCGTGAAACAACAACTAATAAAGATGAGAATAATAGTCCGCAATAAATAAAAATGGTGCTAATGCAGAGAGCGATCCGCGCTATTTTTTAAATCATATTTCCACGTTTAAATAACGTTTTACGATATGTTTTTTTTATTTTTATTTATTCAATTGTAAGGTTAAAGTACAGAATAGGTACAAAACATCCTTCCCTCCCCATGTTAAGAATGACTTTTTAAATAATAACATTATTTCAGCACGGATCACTCTCTGCATGAGTAATCTTATATCGAAAAACACAAACAAAAAACTCAAAAGCAAGCAACAAACTTTTTTTGGGGGCCTTATATAATAAAGAAAAGATGTGTAAATTAAAAAATTTGGAAGGTAAACAAATGAAATATGTTTTTTTTGTTTTTTTTTTTTTACTTATCGAGTTAACAGAACATGAAATCTTTCGTCAATTCGTGGCTGTGAAATGAATCGAACCGGAAGTTCAGTTTTATCAACAGTACAGATTCGCAGTAACGGTTAAAAAAATATATTTATTTTATTTAATATTTTAATTTTAATTAGGTAAATTTATTTTAATAACATAAAAACATACCTCGACTCTAAAAATGGGTTGTCTGAAAATTTCAAATAAATTGGTAACGTAGAAATATGGTTTTATTCTTTTAGAACAAACCAACAGTTACATTTTTATATACATAGATATACATCACTTAATTATATATATATATATACATCACTTAATTATATATATATATACATCACTTAATTATATATATATATATATATATACATCACTTAATTATATATATATATACATCACTTAATTATATATATATGCATCACTTAATTATGTATATATATACATCACTTATTTATATATATATATATACATCACTTAATTATATATATATATATATATATATATATATATATAGAGAGAGAGAGAGAGAGAGAGAGAGAGATTAAAAAAGTAACTCCCTATTTTTACTTCCATTTTTCAAAACTATAATTAATACAATTAAAAATATAAGAAGAAAGTAGAATGCATAGACTTTAATTCAAATTCAATATAAGCACTTTCACCAGTTTTTCGCGTCTACCAGGAATTGCATCAATTGATTTTACAAGAAACACTTGCGGAACGGTAGTCATAACTTCACGTATTCGCCCTTCAAGTTCTCTCAAATTTATCGGTTTTGTTGAGTAGACTTTCTCTTTCAGCCAATGTCAGAGAAAAAAATCGTAGGGCGTTAAGTCAGGACTACTAGCCAGTGATTCGTGCAGATCACGACGATTCATCTATCTTCCAATGAATCACGAATAAAATAGCAAAGTGTGGAGGTACCTCATTATGGTGAGAGATGAAATTTAGCCAATTTGGGGCAATATTGAAGATTTCATTTTTCTGTCGGATGGAGCTCCTCCACACTTTTCCTGTTGGATTTCGCCGCAGTTTTCTTGATCTACGTTAGTTAATAGATTTTCTTGTGTGTGATGCGGTTGCTGAAGTGGCAAAGTACTCGCTCCGCATGCAAGAGGTTCAGGTTTTGAATTCTGAGTTCGGGTGCGTTCAACTAATTAGCACAAATGAGGGCGAAACTTGAGTCTTGAACCCTAGATTTGTTGGCTTTCATGATTTGTATGAGCTGCGAAGTTGTTTGGCTGTGGAAATAAATAAAATGCATATATATATATATATATATATATATATATATATATGTGTGTGTGTGTGTGTGTGTGTGTGTGGAAATAAATAAAATGCATATATATATATGTGGAAATAAATAAAATGCATATATATATGTACTCTTATAAATTTGTTTATTAATTTGAGTATTATATTCATATTAAAATCCTTTTTTCTGTTTATTTAAAAAGGAAATATAACTTTGTTATATATGGGTCGTGGAATTGCATTCATCAACAAAATATCTCGCTATCAAGAATTTTGCCTACCAAACTCCTCTGTCAGTTTTGTCTCTACAGAGATAGAACTTAATACATAGGGTACTTGAACCAATGCGAATCTTTATATTGAGGTTTTAACCATTTTTTTTATCGGTCTAATAGTGTGAAAATTAAAAAATAGAATTTACCAGATCAAGGTCGAACGACGGCATTACAAATATGCATATGTAATGTAATAGCGATTGCTTTATTTGTTTATTTTTAGCCTTGCAGAAAACATATCTTCATAGGTCAGGCATCAACGTCATAAGAAAAAAAATGAAATGTAAGCTAAACATTTTGGCTTCGATTCTCAGTGATGGCGCACGAGTCATTTTTTTTTAAACTTTAAAATCATTACTATATATTGGGTTCAGTATAATTTATCTTCTAATGGCAGTTAAGAAGCTTCGCCTCCCGTTATATCTGAGTAGTTGTCCTATAATTTTGGCGTGTACAAATACATGTAAATATATACACATAAATAGACGTTCGTTGTTTATTTTTTATTTTTTTACTTAGTTATAAAATAGTAATTCACGTGTTTTTCCATATCCATGGCTTATCAGCTACATAAACACGGCGGATCATGTGTCCATAGTAACAAATTCATATATAATTAAACTTTAAATTAAGAACTTTATTTTCTTTTATTGAAGATTTGGCTACAATCAGTTGTTTCGAGTTCATTTTTGTTTAGAAATTAATCACTAAGAGACTGACATCCAAGCAACATTTGCAAACTGTGCGAATTTAGTTTGAAAATCATTTTGAATCATTTATTGAATTAGTTATTTCCCGAAATGGACTTGTCAACTAATCGCGTCGTTCGTGCGATTTAACCCCATGAGATTATTTTCTTTGAACTTTGTAAAGTCTAATGTATACACTGATAAACACGATAGGACACTTGCAAGAAAATTTCGATGCACTATTGTTGAAATACAGCCTAATTTAATGCACAGAGTTTGTGAAAATTTAACCTCTAGATTAATGTCATATATCCACAAGCTTTGAGGGCTACGAGGGTCGTGCAATAAGTAATGCCCCTGACCCACTTTCCGTAGGAGTACAGCAACGAAACTTGGTACAGTTATTAGTCTTTCTCTACATAGGATCCACCCAGAGTTATGCATTTCTCCCATAGTTTGATGCAGCTCTGGAGATCGTTTTTGTAGAACACCCCAGGTTGGTCCTCCAACCACGACGTATCTTCAGAAATCAAGGCTGCATCATCTGGGAAACGCTTTCCTTTCAAAAACAACTGGAAGGATTTCATAACCACACGCCCGTGCTTCTGATCTGGCGACATGCGAGTTGTGGACCGGAGCGTTGTCCTGCAGGAGGAGGGTACCTTTGCTGATCTTGTCCCGCCTCTTAATTTTGATAGCTTCCCTTAATTTCCTCAAAAGTGAAGCATAATAGGCTCTTGTAATTGTGCTACCTTTATAAAAACTTTCCATTTACTTTTAAGTTACACTAATACATACTCATAACTTTGGTACAAATCAATTAACGCAGCTTCTTCTAGTAATGTTTACATCTTTTGCAAATGTCGTTGCTTTGTTGGTTTCTGCGTTGTAAATTATTCCATTCGTCGCAGCTTTCTTTTTATCATGTTCATTTCAGCATCCTAAATTATGCGATGATAACATGAACTGATCTCTTAGTAAACGAATACAAGCTGTTGTCTGTACCCGAGTATTTACAGAAAACCACCGAAACAACGATACTTTCATTACATGAAAAAAAAGCGGTAGCACCTTTTGCTTTGATTTAACAGCTAGTTTATGAGACAGTTCTTAAAAAAATACGAACCAACAATATTTCCATTAGATGAAAACATTTACAGATAGGCTGCGGCAACTATTTATTTATTTATTAAACAGTACATGTTATGGTAGCGTTGTAAAACATCTGTCTTTAACATTAAAAATTGTAACAGCTTCTTCCTTTAATGTTTTGATTTAATAAAAATAGCGTTTGATCGAGCATCCAAACTTATGACATGAAAATATGAACGAATCTCTTAATAAAAGAGAGTTGTAATAGCCCGCTACATCATAAATTTCGTGTGATTAGACAAATAAACCAATAATTATTTTTCGATTATGAAGCGTTTTCTAAACCCTTACACGATACTAATTTCTTTTTTTGTTTTGTTTTCCTTTGTTTTTCAGGGAGGGGCGTTTTGGATTCTATTTTTCTGCCTTTTTATATTATTTAATACTACTGTGGGCACTTCCTTTGTTGATAGACTAACAAATCATAAAACTATTTTTTATATACACTCATTTTTACACTCAAAGCCTGAATTACACCCAGAAAAAAAATCTAATTTTCATTAATTTTGATTCCGTTTACATCTGACTACATTTACGTTAGTTTTTTTAAAAAATTTTTGTCAGTCAAATAATTTACGCTGCTAAGGTGCAAATTTCCCCTTTCATTACATTGCCTACGAATAGATCAGAACTCATTCTCGACACTGCTCATACATTAAATTTTCTTTGTTTTCTTTTATTTTTGGTTGATAATTTTTTACCTTATCTCCACCTACAAAATTTCCTTTCCACAGATGACTTCTATATATTTTAGACTATACTGAATAAGACAATATTTTTAACTTTGCCAGGCACAAATAGTTTTCGAAATATAATGACATGCATTATGGACTGTAATTCACTGTTCTACACACACGTGATAAACAAGTCTTACTTCTCTTCATACGACACTGCTCCAATTTCTTTTTGATTTATAGTCTTTGCGAGTAGGTATGCTAACAATATATATCAAGGTTAAACTTGGGGCAAATACTTTGTAAAATCCCCCTCATAAAATGGGGCGTCTATTCCGAAAGTCGTTCTTACCATGGCAAGGTTGTGCGTGTCTATTCATTACGAAGTTCTTAACATGAGAAGGTTGGGAGTGTCTACTACGAAAGCTGTTTTAAACATTAGGACCGTTGGAGATTGGCTACCAACAACAACAAGAACAACCGTAGTTTAATATTTTAGGAGGAAGGCATGCTTCCACCGGACAACGCCGGCTAACGGGTCCTGTTACCATATATATATATATATATATATATATATATATATATATATATATATATATATAGATATATATATATGACAATTTTTAAGCATTGTAATTTCGCAAACCTATCTTAGCAGCAGCCAAATAGTGTAACGTGTGTGAAACGCTGACTGTTGCCCAAGTAGTCGAAGTCCAATCCTTGAGGTAGTTTCTAGTTTAGCTGCACTGCTGAGCTGTTATACAGCGAAACAGTACTGTATGTGGGCATTTTATTTTTTATTGCCGTTTTATCTGTTCAGTTACATATGTTTCATATGTTCGTTCTTCCAAATAATAATAGCCATTTCTGTAAGGTCTGATGAGGCTGCTGGATCGTAAATATGGTCCGGCAACCGAAACATATGTAACTGAACAGATAAAACAGTAATAAAAAATAAAACGCACATTTGCTCTGCAATAGTATTGAGCATTCTCTTCAGGTTTTACTAATTACCATTTTTGCCATATATATATATATATATATCGTATTTGCTATTTGTTGACGATTAGGAAAGTAATTTTTTCCATGGCTTATAACTTGGTTGTCAAGTTCTTCCACATATACACACAAATGCACACACACACACGTACGTATATATATATATATATATATATATATATATATATATATATATATATATATATAATTAGTTGTTTTTTTATGAAATCCAGCAGAGTGCTCAATTATAAGGTAAATCCGAAAATTAAGAGCGTATTTATATTTTGTGTACAGAAAGTTGTTAGATGAGACAAGTCATTGGTACCGTCGGTTTCACCGGTTTCACGGTTTCAAGTTCGATAATAAGGCCCGTTTTAGATACGCATATGAAGTTCACTTCAGCCAATACTCATCTCATTCATAATATATATATATATATATATATATATATATATATATATATATATATATATATATATCGAAAAGCTTAACTACCGAGTTATTAGACATCGAAAAAAAATACTGATTTTAATCGTCAACAAATAACCCGTACGATCTATGAAACTGTGCATTATTATTTCTACATTAGCCAGAGTTAAATATTATCTATGTCACAGGTAAATAAGTCTGGGCCTGGTGTTTCCACATGCATTAACAAAACCATGGCAACATGATCGCAAACTGATACAGCTTGTATATGCCTTAGAAGAAATATCTGACCAACAGTCTCAACAGTGTCAACATGGTCTGGGATAACCAACATTGGAGGGGGGGGGGCACGGTCGACATCTGCGCCTGTTGTCCCTTTTGATGTCAGATAATAGAATAAAACAAATGCAGGTAAATAAAAATAATCAGCATAAAGCAAATACATACAAAAAAGTAATAGACCATAATAGAAATTCGACTAATAATAAAGTGATTTTACTGTAGGGAAACTTGTGGAAACCAAGAAAATGACTTAGCGTTAAATCGTCCGCGTATGTGTGTAATGTGGAACATGCTGTCGAGTGGGAGGAATAATCAAGATAGCAGTGCCCACAACATTTATAACTAGCAATCTCGCAAAGTGACGTAAAATCTCGCTGATCGCGTGCAAAATCTCCCTGCTCAACTGCATAAAAGGAGGCCGCCGGGAGAACGCAGGCGGTTACTTTGGAGGCTTTTGTAGGAGAATCTTTGGAGACTCTTCTTACATGTTATTGAGTCACTCTGCTGCCTTGCCTTTTTTAAAAATTATTTTCCCCCTTCCTTTTTGAGTTATACTTACAAAAGAAACCTATTCACAAAGTATCTGCTTTACATGTATAAAACATAATCCTCGGGTTCTGTCATAGAACTTCCAAACTCGTTGTATACAATTTGAAATGAAATATCCTCGTTGTTTTTTCGTTTTGTAATTCGAACATATTCTGAACTTATTTTTATGTAAATAACAGTTTTGCTGTGTAACTAGCCTATCGATTGCATGGCGCATGAATACAGTCTTCTGGACTATATTTTTGAAGTGGGCATAAGTGTTTTTTTTTCTTTTTGCTTTGAAATCATAGTGAGATTTAGACTTCATTCAAACAAACGCTAAAAAAGAAATGGTCCTAATTGCTACTCTCTTTCTCCTTTTTTTTTTTGATTCGACTTTTTGTCACACCCTAAAACTAGTAAGAAAATGATTTTAATTTGCCGGTGCCACATAAACTTTTGCGGATGACTATGAAAGTTTTCCCCATTTGCCCTAACAATAAACCTGGCTTTAAAAGAATTCAAAATTTTTGTATTCCGATTCACTAGAGAATTTGTAATATAAAATAAACATATAAAATATATCAGATCTAAAATATTTTATTTTAGCAAAAATTTGAAGAAAACGGCTAATTAATGTTGTTAAATTTTCAATTATATGGAAATTGGAAACCATTATATAAACATTAATCAAAATGGACTTTTCTCGTTAACAACATGACTCGGCTGAACAGAGAGCGGTTAGGGTTAAAATGACATAAGTTTATTGAATTTAATTGTGAAACGAATGATTACATTGAGGTACAATGGACGATTGATTTAATAATAATTAACTAGAAATTTTCAATATTTTCTAATCCGCGAATCTGAACGTGATACAGCCACATATATCAGAACGCATTTTTCTGCAAGATGAATCGTCAGATTGTAACCAAATCACCTAGCAGGGACATTTCTCCAAGAGAGAAAATAAACCTTTATTTAATTATGCTTGCCTCGCATCCAACTTAAGATTTGATATTTGCCTAACAGTTGCGAAGAGTAGTACACGACTTCCTTTTTTTTTAATCATGACCTCCCACAACACCAAAACCAGCCTCATCGCCGCCATTCGCCGAGTATTTCAATAAAAGTTTAAAAATAAAGTTGTAGTTTTGTTTTCTTTAGGACGACACTTTTATCATTCCACCCTGTACATGTTCCATTTCAGATAAGGAGTAAATGTCAGATCAAGAAGCTTGTCAATCCTGTGATAAACTCCATTGTAGTTTTGTCGCAGTTATTTTCTTGTGTTGAGACTTGTTCCCAAGCACCGTTTATCTTTGTCTATCTTCGCCTAAAGATGAATCTCTCGTAGAATTTCGGCAGGAAAATTCCTTGCTTTACTCGAATGCTTTCTAATTTTCTTCAACCTCTAAGTGTAACTAAAATAGATACATTTCGTGGTTTGTTTATGAAAAAAAAAATGGTTTTCCTTTCGTTATTTCTTTGTGTCGGATGTGTTATAGTTGTTGTTATTGTCCTCATCTGTGCAGAGTGTCACATAAAAGAACTTAGGAAGTTAATGTAGTTTGCTTGAAGAATGCAAAACGTATATAAAGGTCATTTCTAGAAGGCAATACAATGCAGAAATCGAACAGATCGACAAAACTGAAACTAAGATATATAACTGTGGGACAAGCTATTTAGAATCACCTTTAATTAATACAATATAAAAAGGGCTATTCCAAAAGTAAATCTTCTTATTTGTTCACGCAAAACGTTAAAGATAGTGGCACTATTAAAACGAGCGCCTTTTTTTTGCTTAACAATCTCAGCGACCATTCGTCAGAATTTAACAAATGAAGGCTCGTTGGAAAGAATTGTGAAGTGCCTTATGTGATATATGCTCTTAAGGTCGCACATTAACGGGATCATCCATCATTAAGAGCCTATTTTTGACACTTTATTAACCTTTTAGAAATAAAAAAAAAATTTAAAAATATAAAAAGGGATATTCCAAAAGTAAATCCTCTTATTTGTTCACTCAAAACGTTAAAGATAGTGGCACTATTAAAACGAGCGCCCTTTTTTGCTTAATTTATTTTTCTACATAGTCACCTTCATTCTCTATGCAGTTCTGTACATGTATGTCTAGAGCGCGATTTGTCATACTGTTGCATACTGAGCTGGCAACACCAGATTTATCGCTAGTTGTGCACATATTTCAAGCGGAATTAAAATGCAGAAAGAGTGTGCAAGCATTGTAAAACAACATTCTTAATACTGAAGCAGATATTGAACAATCAACAATTGGAATATTTTGGTCTCGGTTGGAAATATCAAACAAATTCCTGACTGGGAAATTGTCAATATAAGCAGATGCTAACCAGGGTAAGAAGGTAAAACAAACAAAGAGCTGACCGAGTTGTCATCGTCGTCAGCAAGCCACTTCCACCACCACCCCCCTCTCTCTATACGCCCAGTCATTGTGTGAAATAAACGAAGTTTTTGTATGAACAGCGTGCCAACTATTTTTTGTAAAAATAGGTTAATAAACGATACATTTATATCCGCACGCATTTTTGCACTCGACTAGGATAGGAACATTGGGAAAAAATAAAAAATAATAATTTAACACAACACGAAAGGAAAACTCAATAATTATCAACGCAAAAGTTTACAACACATTTACAAAATAATATCTAGTATTTTGTAACATAACCATTACTGTTGGTTACAGCATGCAGACGTTTGGAGTAATTTCCTACGAACATCTTACATGTGTCTTGTGTTATTCCATTCTTCCACATCAATTCTCTCCAATTTTCGCAGATATGAACGTTCTCTTCTATGGATCCGTAATTTCAATTCTCCCCATTAATTCTCTATAGGGGTAAAATCGGAGGATTAACAAGGCAACTTTAAAACATTCACTTTATTTGAATTAAACCAAGTTTTTGTGAGTTTCCCAGTGTTTTTTGGATCTTTATCATGTTGAAAAATCCAGTCTGATTTCAATTTGAGCAACTTCACACTTTCTTTAAGTTTTTCTCCAAGATACTCCTATAAAGTGCTCCATTCATTTTTCCTTTTATTATTTTCACTTTTCCTACACCCCCTGCATAAAAACAACCCCAGATCATAATGGATTCTCCTCCAAATTTTACTGTTGGAATGATGTTTTTTACTAGTATTCAGTACCTTTTTGTTTCTCTAAACTTTCAGTGTTTTTGGAGTGCCAAACAAGTCAATTTTGGTCTCATCTGACCAAAGCACGTTATGCCAAAACTCTAGAGGCTTGCTTCCATACTCATTTGCAAAATCAAGCCTAGAACGAACATACTTTGGCTTAAGAAGGGGGGGTTTCCTTGCTGATCTATGGAAGATGTCTTTAAGGTGAGGGGGTTTACTGTTTGTGTTCTTGCTAACTTTAATTTCACTGTTTTCAAAGTCCTTTTGCAGCTCTCCAAGAGTATTCTAAGCGAATTCATAACCCTCCTTGTTAATAACCTTTCAGCATGTTTGGTTATATTTCGAGGACAACCTGATCTGGCCAAAGGAAGGATTGATTTGTGAGACTTCCAGTGCTGAATTATTGTTCCAACAGAATTCAATGGAACCATCAACTGTTTGGATATTGTTCTATACCCAATACCCTTTGATGAAGACTTACAATTTTTTTTCTGAGCTCTTGACCAATCTGTTTATTCTTTCCCATGATGTGGTTGCTTACAATGCGGTTATTAGATAAAGAATGACGCAATACTTTTACTAATTGCTTACTTCGATGTATATTTGTTGTGGGGCTCAGTTGGGTCCACAAGAACGACACGGGAAAACACGTAGTAGGTGGTTTACAAGTGTATTAAGGAAAGATACAAGAATACAGACAAAGATAAAGAGAATAGTAGTAGTTGCAGGTATCAGTAAGAACTCGCTCCCCAAGGTACAATATCCGTTCAGATCTCGCTCCACCGTTCCAGCCTTAGAAGTTAATTATATAGGATCTGGATGAGTCTATTATGGGTGAGATCCGGCCTCACAACACTATTGCATATTCCTGAACATTCTAGAAGCTTCTAAACATTTTACCATGATAAACCGTCATAAAATTATTGAAAAATCTAATGAGTTTTATATGCGTTGTAAACTTTTGCGTTGCTGATTACTGAGTTTTATTTTCGTGTTGTGTTAAATTGTTATTTTTTATTTTTCCCACTGTTCCTATCTTAGTTTGAATACAATTTCTATGTTTAGAAAAAATTTGATTACCATTTGGAAGCTAGAAATACAAAAACTGACAGTTTCAAATTTGTATTGTAAACTTATATATATATATATATATATATATATATATATATATATATATATATATATATATATATATATATGTGTGTGTATGTGTGTGTGTGTGTGTGTATTTATTATTGCTTAGTTTAACCCGTTATCGCCAGAACATTTTATGCAATAAATAAAATTTTTAATCATGAATTTATGTTCTTCTAAATGCACGGGAAGGGGATAAAGGGGAAAAAATCTCACCAAGCTGGTACACCCACACGTAACTGACGCATGAGCATAAACAAACCCTCATTCACTTGTTGAACCATGCATAGATCTGTACTTTGAAAACCAGATGGGCTGACAAGCCATAAGAGTAAAAAATATTTTCTATGCAGGTGTTTTTTGAAAGACGACTTAAAAGTACAATTCAACGATAAAATGGTTTATTATTACGAGGAATGAAGTTAAGTTTTTATTTTAAATGTTTTCATTTTATATTGCATGTGTTTATATTTTTTATCTGTGGTTTATTATTGATTAACTGTTTAATTTAAGATAAGATAGAAGCTACAAAATATGCCGTATCTCTCTTTGGTTAAAAATTCTCGAGTTCACGCATGCGTGTGAGGTATTTTTTTAAGACTTTGTATTGTGCGGACATGAAAAAATTAATTCGGGTGCACCTCATTTCCATTCGGCACAGAAATATTAAACTAAACGAACAAAGAAAGAAACAGAGCAGTTTTAAGTCGTATATAGTTTTTGCTTGTCTCGATTAGCTATATATTAATATAGCAAATGGCTTCGTTGTCCATAAATGAACGTTATAATGTTAGTTTCCAGAAAATTATCGTGTGAGGGAGAGCAGTAGGACCGAGAGCATCTCCCCAATTAGTGAAGCCATTGACGTTTCATTGTTATCTCTAATTAACTGAAATATACGTCTGACGCAATATGTTTATTAACTGGAAATTGAAAATAAGTTTTGATTTTCAATTTATTATTTAAATTGTTTCACTCGATTCGGCCATTTTCGTACAATTGAATTAAAACGGGAAAAGTTAAGTTTGAATAAAATGGCGAAATCTTTATTTGTCATTTTCAAGTTTTGATTTATAATTTTTTGTTAATTATTTTTCGTAGGTACGCCATGTTTGCCATCAGTGTTTTTAACATATATAAGATGGAACGATAAAATTATCGCCCTAGAAAAGACGACATGATTTCATTTCTGTTTGATAAAAACCGGTTTTCATTTTTGTTGCAGAACATCTACTAGTTGCTTAGTTTTGTACAAATCGCAAGAGCGACAGGAGCCTTCTATCATGTCTGAAAGTGACACAATGTTCAACGAACAAGATCGTAGATGCGCCGTTGTACAACTACCGATCCAAGTTATGGCAACAAGGCCATTGCCAGCACCCTCAAAATGCAAATCCGGACGGTTCAACAATTGAGGACACAGCTCAACGAAGTTCCGGTCACGATTATCGTCTTTGGAGTGGTTTCAAGTAAGGGCTACATCATGCCGCCTCACATCTTCGAAGTCGGCTTGAACACCAAAGTGTACCTGGATGCGCTGAAATGTGCTGATCCTCTGGTACAATCAGACCTTGGGTGTGGCAGCAGGACTTAACGCCGGCCCACAAGTCCAAAGAGACCCAAGCTTGGCTTCAGAAGAGGTGCTATGACTTTGTACTGTTTTCTCGCTGACCCCCCCCCACACCAATCTGAAACTGCTGGACTTCTTCGTTTAATCATATATCGAGAACATCACCAACATGACCTCCACCAATATCAAAGCCAGTCTCATCACCGCAATCCGCCAAGTATTCGTCGAGCTTCTGCCGGCACTTGTGTAAAAGACATGCTTCCAGTTCCTGACCCGTATCGAGGCGGTGATTGAGGCCGAAGACGGCTACATTGAATAGATGTCAGCTCTTTTACATACTTAAGTTACTTGAATTGATTATTTCAATAAAAGTTTTAAAATAAAACTGTAGTATTGTTTTCTTTGTGGCAACGAATTTATCGTTCCACCCTGTAGTCATCGATTATCAGGGCCCGAAAGCCATTCAAGGATAATGGTTAATGGATACCGCTCTGGTTGGTGACGGTGGAAATTAATCATTTATTTCAGAGGACGGCTCATCAAGGAGATTTTAACGTTGGACTTGAAAACGAACATGTTATATTCAGCTGAGAAGCAGCCCCGTGGTATTTTTTCTTTAGACAGGCAACCATAGAAAAAAATATGCTCATGTAATGATTTTATTTTTCTCGTAGTTTAAAAGTTTGTTTTTTAATTACTGTACTTGGGCCAATCGTTACAATCTAGAAAGTACATGTTTTATATCCATGGATGTAATTAAAAACAAATCCCTATACAAAGAGTAAACAAATTTTCTACTGAGAAAAAAAGATGCGAAGAATCTAATTTTAGCATTAATTTTGCATCTTATGTTAGCAATATATTATGATGACTGTCCAATTCGATATAACCATAACTACAATGAGGATCTCCGTTACTTTCGTCAAAATTTAAAATATTTTCAAATTTTCACTGTTACAGAATTCGCATTTTTTCGCCCGATATTTTTTAAGAACCATTTAAGCAAGTTCTCGAACAGTTGTGCAATGATTGGCTTCGATTGGCTTCGATTTAGCCTCCTAATGGATCATTTTCACCATATGATGGCCGACCAATACGCTTGTCATCTTCAAGACACTCGTCCCCGCTACCAACCATAATTGTGCTGTGCGTTCAATAATGGTTAATATTGATATTGCGAGCTGTTTCAGCGGCTTTTCGGCCTAGCTTGAATTGAAATAAGAAAATTGCTTGAATTTACTATTTTTCCATCTTGTATTTAACGTTCTGAAAAGAAAACATTATTGTCTTAAAACGATTGTGATTTAAACGATTATATAGAGAAAAAAAAGCACGCTTATAAAAATGATGTATTAAGTAAAGCTATTAAAACTGTTATTTGAAAATAAATCATTTGAAATCAAAATTAAAAATTCCGAAAAAAAATTTCTTCTCAACCTAATATATGACTATAAATATATTTTTATTTCTCACGAAATATCCACAGTAGAACGGGCTTGCCTATACTGTTGGTTTGAAATATGCTTAGCATTTACATGTTCCCTTGCTTGAATAATTACACAACGGTTTTACGAAGAAAGGGGAAGGACTAATGGGTCAGTTCTTTCGTCAGAACTCGTGAATACCGGTACCACGGACGCAATTTTTCTGCTACCAGAAAAACAAAACGCAGACATTTGTTGAAGAGATTGTAGAGGATAGATGCTAGATCATCAGAACATTTCTCATGTAGCATAGGAGGGATGATATCGGACCCACAGTTGTCTAAGTATTTTATTATATCACGGACATGAGAAGAGGTGATTTTCAGTTCTACGAGTGTGGCTTCTGTCTGCAAAGAAAAATTTGGGAGGGAGTAGTTTGTGGGGTGTAAGATGGGGTTTTATGCGAAAAATTAATCGACTTCCCAAGATTTTTTAAAACAAGACATACACTTCGCAGACGCCGAGTGCATCTAAAATTATTTTACCCACGCAAGTACATGAAAATATATATGAGGAGTGTTTCCAAAGTAGTGGCTCCTATTTTTATTCCGCCCGAACGGATCGCAAGAGAGTGCAAATTGCATTGTTATAATGATTGAATTTATAAATCTGTAATATAAAAGTGTCATCTGTCTGTTGCAGATATCGACGGTGTGATTCTCTAAGAAAGAAACCCTTGTTATAGACGTGCAGCAGAAGCAGAGCTGCGCCCTTGAATTCATTGTAAAAAGGCATTGAGAATCGTAGGGGAGTACATACATAAATAAATTCTGGAACGCAAAAGGCCGCTCGTTTTAATGGTACTACTCCCGTCTTTGTATCTGTTCAACGTTTTGAGTTAAAAGAATAGGAGGCTTTCATATTGTTAAATGTTAATAGGGCAATGCCGAAGTTATTGCTAGACGATTGTTATGATCGTTGTCATATTTGTATAAATAGAATGTTACTATAGCAAAATAAATATATGCAGAGAAAATTATTTATGTTAAGATGGTTTAATAGAAAGAATGTAGAACATAAACAATAATTTAAAATACATTGATCGGTAGAGTTTAACGTACTTTTACGTAGAAGTCATTTTAAAGTGACATGGACTTTAGGTAAAGTTTTAGGAAAAGATACGACGATTTGAGCAGTTAAGAATCGGCAGTAAGCGAGAGAGCGGATCGAGTGATGGTTCCCAGTAGAGAGAACCAGAATGTATTAGTCTAGGACCAGCGGCAGCTTTCTAATTGGGAAACATCGGTAAATAAAGTTGCTGAAAAGACAACCTGAGATTTGTTGATATATTGGGATGAATCTTATTTTTAGCCTTTTCCCGAGGATCCGTCGAACAAGATTTCGTGACGGACCAGGTATTTTTCTCTGATTGTCCAGATATTACAACCCTAGAGAACTATTTTGTTACATATCCGTTGTTAGAATGTGTCTGTTGTCGTGCGTTTTTATACCACTAGACGATGCACTAGTTTAGACACATCTATATAATATAAACCCCTCCATGTTATACAGACGAGTATTACATATTTATTCTGGTGCCATAATATATATATATATATATATATATATATATATATATACCCTCCATTATTACAGTATGACTAAGCGCACCTCGTACGCCCATGTGCAGCATGGTCTACCGCTGACGAAAGTACATTGAATATCATGGTGATTATGTAGAAAAATAAATGCTGAGTCACTAAACATCGTTCGTTTTAATGGTGCTATTCCTGTAGTCGTAACTCATCAACTTTTAAATAATAATAATAAAAATAAATGCTGAGTCACTAAACATCGTTCGTTTTAATGGTGCTATTCCTGTAGTCGTAACTCATCAACTTTTAAATAATAATAATAAAAATAAATGCTGAGTCACTAAACATCGTTCGTTTTAATGGTGCTATTCCTGTAGTCGTAACTCATCAACTTTTAAATAATAATAATAAAAATAAATGCTGAGTCACTAAACATCGTTCGTTTTAATGGTGCTATTCCTGTAGTCGTAACTCATCAACTTTTAAATAATAATAATAAAAATAAATGCTGAGTCACTAAACATCGTTCGTTTTAATGGTGCTATTCCTGTAGTCGTAACTCATCAACTTTTAAATAATAATAATAAAAATAAATGCTGAGTCACTAAACATCGTTCGTTTTAATGGTGCTATTCCTGTAGTCGTAACTCATCAACTTTTAAATAATAATAATAAAAATAAATGCTGAGTCACTAAACATCGTTCGTTTTAATGGTGCTATTCCTGTAGTCGTAACTCATCAACTTTTAAATAATAATAATAAAAATAAATGCTGAGTCACTAAACATCGTTCGTTTTAATGGTGCTATTCCTGTAGTCGTAACTCATCAACTTTTAAATAATAATAATAAAAATAAATGCTGAGTCACTAAACATCGTTCGTTTTAATGGTGCTATTCCTGTAGTCGTAACTCATCAACTTTTAAATAATAATAATAAAAATAAATGCTGAGTCACTAAACATCGTTCGTTTTAATGGTGCTATTTCTGTAGTCGTAACTCATCAACTTTTAAATAATAATAATAAAAATAAATGCTGAGTCACTAAACATCGTTCGTTTTAATGGTGCTATTCCTGTAGTCGTAACTCATCAACTTTTAAATAATAATAATAAAAATAAATGCTGAGTCACTAAACATCGTTCGTTTTAATGGTGCTATTCCTGTAGTCGTAACTCATCAACTTTTAAATAATAATAATAAAAATAAATGCTGAGTCACTAAACATCGTTCGTTTTAATGGTGCTATTCCTGTAGTCGTAACTCATCAACTTTTAAATAATAATAATAAAAATAAATGCTGAGTCACTAAACATCGTTCGTTTTAATGGTGCTATTCCTGTAGTCGTAACTCATCAACTTTTAAATAATAATAATAAAAATAAATGCTGAGTCACTAAACATCGTTCGTTTTAATGGTGCTATTCCTGTAGTCGTAACTCATCAACTTTTAAATAATAATAATAAAAATAAATGCTGAGTCACTAAACATCGTTCGTTTTAATGGTGCTATTCCTGTAGTCGTAACTCATCAACTTTTAAATAATAATAATAAAAATAAATGCTGAGTCACTAAACATCGTTCGTTTTAATGGTGCTATTCCTGTAGTCGTAACTCATCAACTTTTAAATAATAATAATAAAAATAAATGCTGAGTCACTAAACATCGTTCGTTTTAATGGTGCTATTCCTGTAGTCGTAACTCATCAACTTTTAAATAATAATAATAAAAATAAATGCTGAGTCACTAAACATCGTTCGTTTTAATGGTGCTATTCCTGTAGTCGTAACTCATCAACTTTTAAATAATAATAATAAAAATAAATGCTGAGTCACTAAACATCGTTCGTTTTAATGGTGCTATTCCTGTAGTCGTAACTCATCAACTTTTAAATAATAATAATAAAGTAGAATTCTTTTCTTTTGGGACGACGCCCGTATGTTATTGGCACTGTTTTATTTTTTTGCACCATCCTTATTCGCTTCAGAGTATTTATACGAAATTGATGAACCGTTTCACAAATACAATTTCGATGCTGCTAAAAATAAATAAAAAAAGGGAAGAGTAATAATTTTCTTTTTGTGATTTCATAATGGCCGCAAAGAAGAAGAAAAAAAAACAAGTAGACAAAACTATTAGTAAATACTTTTTTTTGCAAATTTTCTTTCTTGAATGTTTTTTTTTTTTTCTAGTAAAGCTTTTCAGGAAAATAGAAAACGTGACAGAACAAAGGCGAAAAACAGGCAGAAATTCTAAGGACAGACTTTATTGTTATTAATAGGACATCAGTGTGAAAATATAAAAAAAGACTATAGTAAGCCTCGGGTATTAGCACGAGAGGTGTATGCACTTACGAATATAGATGTTAATATGCATCCTTGCATATATATATATATATATATATATATATATATATATATATATATATATATATATATATATATATATATATATATACAGGGTGTCTACAAAGTCTGGCTACATTATGTAGCCAGACTTTGCGAAAGCATCCTGTAGATTATGTAGCCAGACTTTGTGGGCACCCTATATATATATATATATATATATATATATATATATATATATATATATATATATATATACAGGGTGCCCACAAAGTCTGGCTACATACTCTAGAGGATGCTTCCACAAAGTCTGGCTACATAATGTAGCCAGACTTTCTGGACACCCTGTATATTGATGGTGGGACGATTCCAAAATTTTTCCCAATTCCGATCCAATTACCGATTCCGTTCTAAATTTCCGATTTCTATTCCGATTTTTTTTTTCTTTTTTTTTTTACACAGACATCACCACTTATCAAGGCCCGGAAGCCACTCAGGTATAAGGGTTATTGAAAGTACATTACGTTAGTGTGGAGATTTGATGAAGTGTTTACTTAAGGGGGCGGTTCATTAGGAATTTGTTAACGTTGGACTTGAACACATCCAAGTTGTAGTCTGGTGAGAAGCAGGCAGACGGAACAGAGTTTTACAGGCGTGCAATTCTAAGAAAGAAGCTTTGTTCATGGAATCCACGTTTTGATTAAGGCACAGATATAGAGTGGGGGAAATTTTTCACAGTGGATTCAGCTAGACGGGTGTTTTTCGTGAAAGATTGGTGAGGGGGGACCAGAGATGTGAGTTCAGACGAGCACCTGCCATGGAAATAACGATAAAACAAGGATAGACTCGCAACGTCTCTTCTGTGGGAGAGAGGTTGCAGGGTAGAGAAAAGGGCATCCCCCACTAAGCCACAAAGTCTATTTTGTACTCTGACAAGGCAGGATAGGCTGTTTTTAGCAGCTCCTACCCAGATATGGCAACAGTATTCCATCCTTGGACGTACTTGGCTTTTATATAGATAGAGAATTGCATCAGTAGTGAGATATCTTCTGGAGCGGTAGAAGGATCCCACCATCTTTCCAGTGACCTTGGCAACAGACTTGATGTACGTGTTCCATTTCAGATCAGGAGTAAAGGTCAAACCCAGAAGCTTGTAAAAACATGGGGCCTCACCCAGGCGAGAGCCATCCATTTCAATTGATGCCAGATGGGGATCAGAGCGTTGATGATGTAAGGATAGGAGTTTGGTTTTGGATGCATTAAAGGTAACCAGCCACGTCTTCCCCCACTGAACCACGCACTCGAGACCAGAGGAGAGAGAATCAGAGAGAACTTTGTCATTTATAGCCTTTGATGTGCTGCCGCAGATGGTCGTGTCATCAGCATAGATGTCAACGAATTATTTAAGTATGTGTTTAGGGAGGTCATTGATGTAGATCAGGAAGAGAATTGGGCTCAGGATTGACCCCTGAGGGACTCCAGCATTTATATTGCAGGCCTCCGATTTTTGTCCATCTACCACTACTCTTATTAGCCTATCGGAGAGAAATGATTTAATGATTGAGAAAACATTTCCAGTTATACTGTAGCTGGAAATCTTGTGAAGTAGACCCTTATGCTATACCTTGTCAAAGGCCTTTGATATGTCAAGAGCAATTGCCCTAGAAAGGAAGCCTTTGTCAAGAGATTCGCTAATCCTGTGGGATATAACCGTCAGAACATCTGTGGTAGATCTTGCAGAGCGGAAACCATATTGTGTGTCACTAAGAAGGTTGTTCCTGCTGAGGTGGTTGACTATTTCTCTATTTAATATGGATTCCAGCAACTTACTCATAACACACAGGAGACTTATTGGTCTGTATTGAGAGGGAGATGACTTATCACCTGAATTCTTAAATACAGGGCAAACTGATGAGGTCTTTCAGGGAGTCGGAAAGCACTTCTCCTTAAGGCAGCGCTTAAATAGTTTCGTAAGTATAGGAGCAAGTTCTGGTTGAAGCTTTTTTAACACTATAATTGGGATGCCATCAGGGCCAGTTGCTTTACTGGAATCTAGGTTCTTGATTTGCTTGGCGACCTCATGCACGGATATTTGTATGTTACCTAGCTTGTTCTGTGTTATAGGAGGAAATATGGGGAGTTGATGGCCTTCGTCGAATAGGGTAGAATTAGCTGCAAAGTTCTTTGCAAATAGTTTGGTCTTGTCTGACGCTGACGTGATGACCTCTGGTCCATTGATAATGGTTGGGATAGAACGCACACTTCTCTTCAGGATCCTATTTTTTATTTGCCAAAACTGGTGGGAACCAAGCCGCTGATGAGCTACCTTGGATTTAACATACTGGGCATATAGCTCTCTAGCATTTTTTATTACTCTTTTACAGTGGTTACTGGCAGTCCTGAAAGCAGCTTTAGTCTCACTGCATCTATTACGTTGGTAGCTATGGAAAAAGTGATTTCTGTGCGCGATAGCAGCAGCACATTCTGGGAAGAACCATGGCTGGCTGTTAGGTTTTTGTTGGAATTTTTTAGATGGTATGAATTGGTCTATGCCTACAATTAACCATTCGGTCAGATCTGATACTATAGAGGACACTTCCTTTTTAAACATGGAGTGCAGAGGTAAATCAGATATGAATGTACGGAAGCTATCCCAGTCAGCCATAGAGTATTGGTATACAGTACAGTGGAGGGGTACGTCTGGGGACTTCTTACATTTCGTTTTTATCTTAACTGATATGACGGAGTGGTCGGAGGATCCTAGAGGAGAATGAATGGAACATGACCATAGCTCAGAGGAAGTTGATAGAAAAGGGTCTAGGAGGCTTGCATATTGACCGGGTGTATCGGGCACACGGGTGGGTTCGCGAACAATCTGAGTGAGGTCATAAGCAATGGCAAAATCATGACAAAACCTCCCCTCATCGTCTGTCTTATTTGAATGGGTCAGCCATTCCACATTATGGACGTTTAAGTCACCACAGATGTGGATGTTAGCCGAGGGATGTCCAGACAGTATGTGGTCTATTTTCTCAGATATGCTCTTAAAGATAGTAACTCCGCTGTTGTGGGGCCTATAGAGGGCAAATATAAATGCAGTGGTGTTAGCAAGTGCAACCCTGAAGCACATATAGGGTAAATTAGGATCTTCTCTAGAGATATCCCTGCCACATGGGAAGCCATCCTTAATGTAGGCACACATTCTATGCCCATGGCGATCTTGGGGGTCAGATTTAGCTGTTAAGTTAGAGTATCCGTTAATTATGAACTCATCTAGGGAAGTGGTCGGCCCTATTCCAGTTTCACTTAGAAATAATATGTTCGGTTTCGTCTTCTGTAATTGGGTTTCAACCTCTGGAAGGTTGAAACGTAGACCCCTGATGTTAGAGAAGGAGACCTGGTAGTAGGGGTCTACGTTGGAAGATGGGGTTCTAAGTTTAATCGAGTTTTTATTCTGGAGATATTTCATGTTGAGGTTTTGGGATTTGTGGAATAGGTCTGCATACTTGGTTAGAGCAGTACAGAGAGGGAAAGTAAGAGAGAAAAAGACAGGAAAATTCTAATAATATTTTGTTAATATTTATTTATAGAAAAAGACAGGAAAAAGTCTGTTCATATTTACAAATGTTTAATTCGAGACTTGTTTGTTTTTTTGTTTTTTTTTTCGTAAATTTTCAAATTATTACATAAATCTTTGGGTAATTTCCGGGTATATATTTTCTCAAATGTTTTCCTTGTAATGTATTTCAAATTAAAAGATAACAAAAAGTTTATTTTGATTTTAAACAAAGCCAATTTGTATCAGTTCGTCGTTAGTATACAACATACTACTTGAAAGTTTTCATAAACAGTTGAAAACAGTCGATGATTGGTAGATAAGATGAGAAAACGACGTAAGAACAAAATATTACCAATGCCCCCCCCCCCATTGTTACGAGCGAATTTCTAAATAATAATGTTACTATTTGGAAAACCATTTTTAACATGGAGAGGGCGTTGGGCTTCGTTGACTATTATGTACCTTCCTTCTATGAATGTTTATATTTTATTTTAATTATATAGATTTGGAGAGTTATTAAATTGATTTGCTTTGCTGTAAAAAAAACAAAAACAAAAACAAGATACAAATAATAACAACTAACAGGACCTGTGGAAATTCCACAGGGGACTCATTCATATGTAATATATTTATGTTGGTATTGATGGGGTAAATAGAGATGCTCTAATATTATTGCAACTCTTGTTAAAATGGCAAAAGTATTTATCTAAGCTGGCAAGTACTCCCGGCGTAGCCAAGTTGTTAAGTACGCTTCAATATGATATTTTAATTCTTGCAGATTTCGTATATATTATTATAGAGATAATGTTCTGTCGATTTTTATATATTATCAAGTTGCGATTTAAAAAATTAAATAAATACATCCATGATGACTTTGGTGCATCAGCTTGAGTTCCTTCAGTTATAATCGAAACCAAAACCAAAATTTATGAAGAATTCTTGATAAAATTATTTATTTAAAAAAGAATGGATCACTGGAGTTCCATCAGCTATAATCGAAATCGAAAACAAAACTTATGAATAATTCTTGGTAAAATTATTTATAAGAAAAAAAAATGACTTGAGTGCCATCAGCTATAATCGAAACCAAAACCAAAACTTAGAAAGAATTCTTGGTAAAATTATTTATTATAAGAAATGAGAATCCATAATTGAACAATAGTCACTCGGGTGTAATCGTGACACACAAAATAAATAACACAGACGCTATCATATTAATATATAGTATTGTGAAAAGTCATAAAAACCACGCTCCTTTCCTAGTACTAACGCTAAGTACAGGTGGCAATACGTAAAAATATAGGAATTACATGTGATTTTATGATTTTGCTGATCGGCATTAAAATTAGTGGTAAAAATTACTTAACTGCTTAAAAAGTTATAATGCACCGAAATGGGATCAATTTACATTATATTTATATGCACAACTGAACCCCCCCCCCATTCTAAATACTAAAATAACGTTTCAGTGTGTTCACACATAATCAACTAAAAAATTAAAATCTCATATGTTTTGGTATTTTAAATGTAAATGACAAATTTTTTAAGTTAACAAACTTCTCAATGTTTGCTCTTTCAAAGTTTTGATAAACTTGTGAGATTTCATCTATATTTTCACTTGTGCCAAAACCAAAACAAAATATAAGGAAACATGAAATATTTCAAAGGATATGGTGATCATACAAAACCAGCATCAGAAAAAAAATTCCAAGCATGTTAAATCTTTGATATTAACGTCCCAAGTCTTTAATAGATGCCATATGGCTATTTATCAAATAGGTGCGAAAATCTTTTTCAAATCTGTGATATTAAATAGGCGAGTGAACTCTAAAATATTTATTTTGCTTACAATAAAAACTAATAAAAACAATTTAATTTAGGTTTGGAGCGTCTGAGGATTTTCTTGTGTCCCAAAAGGTGCCATAAAACTTTAATTATTTCAGAAGAAGCCAATGACAAACACCCCAATAGGTGGATCAAACGAAATTTACTCCCCTCCCAGAGCATTTAAAACTTGTTAATAATCGTATGAACTCCGTCGGATAAGGGCACATAAACATTTTAGCGAACAGATGCAAAACAATTACAAAGGCAATAGGCAAGTTATAAATGACCAATAAATAAAATAAATCAAACTCTGCCAATCAATGTTAAATCTGTAAATGAGATTTATAACTTATATTAATTATGTGGCCTGCTCAGTCTTATGTTGTAAAGGAACAACTTCTAATAAAAAAAAGCAATTTTTGTTTGTTTCATTTTTTATTTCAAAATTTTAAAGAATTGGTTTGGCATCGGAAATTAGACTATAATTTTTCCGATTTCAATACCGATTCTGATACCCATAAAAGTTCCGATTTTTCCGATTCCCGATTCTGCTTTTCCCAATTCCGATTCCAATTAATCGTACCAAAACTAATATATATATATATATATATATATATATATATATATATATATATATATATATATATATATATATATAAAGAGAGAGAGAGATAGATAGATATGTTTGTGTGTGTGTGTGTATATGTGTGTGTGATATTGCTCTTCTTTCTTCCCTTCTGTTTATTTATGCGTATCAATTATAATAACAAAAATAATGACAAAAATGATAATCATAATTATAATCTATATATATAAAAGCGAAAATGTATATATGTATGTATGTTTGTGTGTCTGCTAAAAATTTTTGACCGACGAAACAAATATTCACAAACTTGGTATGATATTAAAGCCCCGCCCCCGGACGACAAATATCGAAAAATTAGCTCAAAAGGACCATCAGAAGTGCGTCAACCGATCGATTTTCTGCAAGGGGGGGCCCAAAAAGTGACATTTTAATGTTAAACATTATATATTTTTAAATCGATTTATAACTGCCCAAAAAAATACGGGCGCCAACTCTTCTACATAAAGTATACACGGGGCCGTTTATTTTGGGTCAACTTGTATTTAAACCCCGCTGAGTCATGTCACGGGATCTTGACGTCAGCAAGCTCTAATGGCAGTCTGAATTTAAAATTTAAAAATGTTGTTATCGGTAAAAATTTTTTAACCCTCACACAAGCTAAACTATGAACTTCTACGCTATGACAACGTTACCAAAGTCATTAGCACATTAAAAATAGTTAGATACAATAGTTAAACGAAAAATAACAAGCCAAAAATGTGAAGTAAAAAAAATACGTTTACAAAAGATATTAACGATCGAAGTTTTTACAAAAAAAAACAGCCAGACGCCATTTTCTTTTTTAGTAACAGTCTTTAGAGTAAGGAAGACGAAATGTGTGTGTGTGTGTGTGTGTGTGTGAGAGAGAGAGAGAGAGAGAGAGAGAGAAACACATACACAAACGCAAACAGAGAGAGATAGAGAGAGAGAGAGAGAGAGAGATGTCTAGACAGGAAACGAAATACGTAATTTAATAAACGCTAATGTCATGTAAAACAAAAAAACTAAAATACTGCTACGTCACCTCGTAACGCTCCCGCGATGACTTCATTTAGTTGCTATTTGTCAATCAAACCTCTTTCACTCGCTTTATAAGCCTTATTTTAACACTATAATCAATTCCTCTTACTCTTGGCCTAGACAGTAAAGTGGTTGGAGTTTGTTTCACCTCCGTGTCAAGGCTCCCGGGTTCAATCCAGCCTCACGACCAAAACTTTTTTTTTTCTTTTACATCTTTAGACACGCGGGAAACGTTTCTTTATTTTTTTTACTTCGCTTATTCTTTAGTTTACTTCCCCCCCTATATACAGCGTTTTTTTTTCGCTGTTTTTTTTTGGGGGGGGTCCGATTTTTTAAACATCGTTTCAGGATTATTACTTATTCCCCCCATACACACACCTACAAACACCCGGGCAACGCCGGGTACCCCCGCTAGTAATTAATAAATAAACAAATGCGAAAACAAATATACTATAAAATCAAATGTAAATAAAATTTCAAATTAAAACTAGGTCATCTCTGATCACAAAAGAAGATAAATATTTTTTCACAAAAACAACAAAGAAATAGGTGCGCTTGCGCTCATTGACTTAAATAAATGTGTGTATGAATAACTAAGAATCTGGTTGGCTAACTGCTGACTGACAAACCCAAAACCACGGGATATATAAAAACATGAAGCGACATCAATTCTAAACTCTGAAAAATTATGTGTGGTTTAATTGCCATATATATTCGCAAACTTATTATATATATATATATATATATATATATATTTATATATATATATATATATTGCTGCAAGACTTGTGGCCTTGATGGAGGGGAGACAACAACTTGCTGCTATGGTTTCAAATGATCTGAAATGACAGCAAGAGGAGACTTGATTCCAAATATTTCTCATATGTTAGATCTCTCCTCTTTTGGAAATAGGGTACGATTATAAATATCTTAACTATCAAATGATTAGGTAATCTCGTCAGCATCACACAAAGCCAAACCCTTTGCCAAGGACTTTACAGCTAATTCTACCCTATACGACCAAGGCCGTCAACTACCCATATTTTCGACTATATCAGAAAACATGCTATGCAACATACAAATATCTGTGTGTGATGTTGCCAAGCTGATCAAAAACTTGGATTCCAGTAAAGCAACTGGCCCTAACGGCATTCCAATTGTAGTTCTCAAAAAGCTTCAATTAGAACTAGCTCCCATGCTGTTTAAGCATTGTCTTATGGAAAATTGCTTCCCAACACTCTGGAAAATCTTATCAGTGAGCCCCGTATTTAAGAATTCAGATGATCGGTCATCTATCTCTCAGTATAGACCAATAAGTATCCTGTGCGTCATGAGTAAGTTGCTGGAATGTGTGTTAAATAGAGAAGACGTCAACCACTTCAGTAAAAATAATCTTAGTGAACATGCAATATGGCTTCCGTTCTGCAGATGTGCTTACGATTATATCTCATAGGATTAGCGAATCTCTTGACAGAGGCTTCCTTTCTAAGGCAATTGCTCTTGACATATCGAAAGCCTTTGATAGGGTATAGCATAAAGGCCTATTTCACAAGATTTTCAGGTACGGTATAGCTGAAAATGACTTCTTAAATATTAAATCATTTCTCTCTGATAGGTTCGTAAGGGTAGTGGTTGATGAGCAGGGCGATTCCATCTTTTAAAAAAGCAATGACAGGTGAATTTACACACACACACACACACGCACACAGACAGACACACATGTACACATACATATATATGTAATTAATAATATTTTATGTAACTTTAATTTATATATAAATGACAAATCTCTCCATTCCAAATCTCAAGATGTTGACGATCATGCCATTTATTTCTTTAAGGATGTTGAAATGCTCAATTCTTGACAACACCTGTTTCTTAGCGCAGAATCATTCATGCATCTATTATATCAGATTTTGAATATATTCCACTCTTAATTCATCAGAAGAAAAGGAACTTATTAACTTTAAAAGAAAATAAAGGAATATGATACTTAAAAGCATTTAAGCGTACCATCCGTTTCAGACTGAGCTTGGTTAATGGTTGTTTTTTTTTGTAATACGGATTAACAAGGCTTCAATAATCAGGAGGCGTATATCACAGTGTGAGACAGCTAAAATGGCCGTGTTCTTTATTAGAATGTCTCTAAATTCGGTTTTGGGGGTGTCGGGTGCTGTGAGGTGCTGATAAATGGAGCTATTCGGGGAAGTTAGGTGACATGTTAATCGACGGGAGATGCTCATTCGAGTCATGCGTTCTATTTTTAGAGACGCCTAAATGCTTTTAAGTATTTTAAGTATTGTAAACGATTTTAATTTTCTTTCCATTCAACTCGTTATTTCATTTTTTTTGTTATTATTTTTTATCACTCGCCTGAGGACGACCTATGGAGGTCGAAAACTTTGCGAATACGGAAATTTTCTTTTTACACTCGAACAGAATGTTCAGAAACTAGTCTGTCAAAAAAAAAATGGATTGTAAGAGAAACAAACAAGAATTGTCTCTGCTCTCCAGTATATATATATATATATATATATATATATATATATATATATATATATATGTATATATATGCAATATTAAGCATATGTATGTATACACATATATATATATATATATACATATATGCAATATTAAGCATGCATATATATTTAGATATTTGTATGTAATGTATAAGATTCACTCCTAAACTAATTAAATGATTATTATGAATATTGAAACACGGTGCCAAGCTAAGTAAAGTGGTTGACCATAGTCAAAAGCGACTCGAAGGCTCCTTTTTATTTAGTTACTACACAAAAATGTAGGAGAGGGTGTACCTTCTGTCTCAGGATTACTATACTTTCATTTAATCCTCACCTAACACTGCTAAATTTTTAGCAAGAGTGCATAACTCAAATTTTGTTTAGTCTTTGGTATTAATTGACCGTCTTTCTACACATTAAAAAACACCCTTATGCAAATAGATCTTTACCATTATGAAAATCTATCAGTCAATATAATGTGTTGCTAGGCATAACAGTGGCAATATAAGCCACATTTAGTCGTATTTAGTCCCATGGGCAAAGAAGAGGTGGAAGCATTCCATGAAAATTTAAATTTCTATTGTTTTGAGATTTCAACAATAAGTATTAGATTTCAATATTAGATTTCAATAAATATTTCAGTTTCTTTTGAGCATTTCAAAGGATTTAGGAGCGATGATATCGGAACAATCTTCTATTTGAGGATTGAAATATTTCAGATTTGCATTTAATTTGATGCATAGTGATTAGACACCAATTAAGCAAGCACGCCTGATGCAATTCTCTATCTATATAAAAGCCAAGTACGTCCAAGGATGAAGTACTGTTGCCACATGACAGAGTTCAAAATAGACTTCGTAGTTTAGTGATGGATGCCCTTTTCTCTTCCTTGCCACTTCTTTCCCACAGAAGAGACGTTGCGAGCCTGTCTTTTACTTCCATAGCAAGTGCTCGTCTGAACTCCAATCTCTGGTCCCACCACGTCAATCTTTTATGAAAAACACCCGTTTAGCTTAAACCACCGTCAATAATTTTCCCCACTTTAAAATTTTTTTTTCTTTTTATTACATTTTCACCCCAAACAAGGCACATTGCCACTTTGGTGTAGGGGGCTACTATCAGGGTCAGCAACTACTGGGGCACTATGTAGGGATTTGGGCAGCAAGATGTTGGTTTACGTTGCACTTGAACTTCTGCATGTCAGTACAGTTAGGGAAGCAGGATCCTGGAATGGAATTCCAGAGTCTAGCGGTTCTGGGGAAGAAACTACTGGAGTAGAAAGATCTTTTACATCTAGGGATCTCTACTGTGTCGAGGTGGGATTTTGCTGCCTGTCCGGTTTGTCGAGGGTGTCTGCGTCGTGGGGGCATAAGTGTCTGCAGTTCGTCAGAGCATTCACCATTAAAATACTTGTAGAACAAGCAGAGGGATGCAACGTTTCGTCGATGGGACAGAGGTTGAAACTTAGATGCCAGTTCAGGGCCTATCAGATTGGCGACTCTTTTTTGAACCTTGTCTAGGAGCGAGAGACTAGTAGTAGACGCACCAGCCCAGATGTGACAACAATACTCCATACATGGGCGAATGGTGGCCTTATAGAGATACAGGATACTTTAAGGTGTCAGTAGTTTTCCAGCACGGCAGAGAGAGCCTACCTTCTTTGCAGCGGCCCTGGCAATGTTTTCAATATAATTGTTCCAACTCATGTCTCCTGTGAACGTTAGGCCAAGCAGTTTGAAAGATGTACTCTCAGACAGGGAGTCACTGGCCATTGCTATTGGTGGCAGAGAAGGTTTCTTGTAATTATTGAAGGAAACCAGTTTAGTCTTGGCAGCATTGAATGTGACCATCCATTTTTGTCCCCATTCCACTACAGATTGGAGGTCATCCTCTAGTGTTTCTGCCATTTCTTTAGATATGTGTTCATTTGTTTTCCTGTCATGCCTGTTATAGAGTGTAGTGTTATCAGCATATATACCCATCTCAGAGGCAGTTTTGTCGGGGAGGTCATTAATAAACATCAGAAACAATAGATGTCCAAGAATAGACCCCTGAGACACTCCTGCATTTATATCACAACTGTTTAGATGTTCGACCGTCGAGGACTCTTTATCTGTGCCTAAATCAAAACGTAGATTCCATGAATAAAGCTTTTTTCTTAGAACTGCACGCCAATGGAACTCTCTTCCATTTGCCTGCTTCCCAGCTGACTAAAACTTGTATTGTCTTCAAGTCTTACATAGACAAATTCTTGATGACATGCCCCCTTAAGTAATTCAATTTACCAAATTTCTATTACAAACGATAAATACGATATTATCTCATTGACTCTATAACCCTTATTCTCGAGTGGCTTCCATGCCTTGAGAAGTGGTGACTTCTATGTAAAAAAAAAAGAAAAAGTTGCAGAACAAATTATATAGGATATACATGCAAAAATTCGATCTCAAAACATGACACTATAAATTGGTCGGTAACAATAGATTATTATTTACTTAAAATTGAGGAATCAATTCGTAAGTGATGCTGTGAGCCTCATACCAGGTAAGTGTTTTTCCCTGCATGCATAATGGAAATTCGACCAAGCATAAATATTGGTTGCTCTATAGATAAAGCTATTTTTATCATGATCACAGAATAAGACATTTTTTGTTATTCTCTCGTTTGCTGAGTAAAAATGTTATGCCTGTTGGCTTTACTCGTTCGTGCTTCTCCTCACTAAATAGGAATGTATTGTCTGAGTTGAAAATAACTGATTAAACGGGGTGGCGTGGAGGGAGTAATGATATCACATTATGTGATGTGAACAATATAAGTTTACTAAGCCAAATTCATGTGCTTTTATCTATCTGTATATAAAAGGCACTTTATTTGTGTTAATTCGTGCGTTATAGACTCCAACAAGGCTAGGTCGATTAACAAAAATCATACATATGTATTTTATGTGTCTGGGAGTGTTCTTAGATAGGTTATGTATTGGAATACCTCCCTTAAGTATCAAAATCCAATAATCGAAAAAATCCGATTAAAGTAAGGACAGTCCAATTTTGACCAAAGTTAACACCTTACACAACATAACATCACAAGTGCATTTGAAAAGTTGTATTACCGCACAAGCAGAAAGGCCCGGTATATAAGATTAACAGTAGGTTGTTAGATAAGACAGGATCGCACTCAAAATGAATGTTTCTGGTTAGAGCATTATTAAACAATTGTACTTGGCTTTTGCATTTTGAATTTTAATTCAAGTCATTACATAAAAAAATTCCATAAAATCAACAGTAGTTTCTCTACAGTGCAATATAAACTATAATGAATCATGGACTACGTAACTGCAGAGAATCATGTTAATTTTCCTCCCAGTGCACCGCGTTACCTTCTGTCAAGAACAGGCAATCGATTGATTTAGTTGACGAATTTATTGGAAGTATGGAACATTCATTGATCCTCATTCAATCCGGAGTAATGTCAGTAAAGGTGAGCGTACTTATGTACGATTATCCTCAATAATGTGTGGAAATGTAATGTTTGTGAGCATGCAAATAAAGGCTTAATCATAATAATAACTGATAATAATGAAAAGAAAGGAAAAATAATCACATACGCAAATTTTAATTTATGAACAAAAAAGAAAGGGTTAATCTATATGATAAATCTCTACTTTCACATATTAAACATAAAATGCACTTTTTGTTTGCGTGTCTGTGTTTGTTCCCTATGCACTCCAAAACGGTGATCTTTTTAAAATTTCACACAGATGCACTTCATGTGTTTGGGAGTGTTCTCATATGTTTTGTAGTGGAAGACCCCCAGTAAGTATCGAAACTCAAAAAAGGCTAATTAACGAAGGAACAGTCAGACTCTGACCAAAGTTAACGTCCTTATATAGCCTAACATCACGTGCATTTGAGAATTTTTATCCCTACATAAGCAGATCATGGGGAGGCTTGTAAACGTTCCTCTCGGTGCATCATGGTGGGTCCCCGACTAGAGTAGGTAATCAATCGATTTGATTGAAAAATTGACGATTGCACCAAATTCGATAACTAGAAAAGTTTTGGAAGTGATGGAAATTCATTGATCCTCATTCAATACTAGGTTACTGGGTAACACCGGGTTTCCTTGTTAGTGATAATAATAACAAGAAAAGGAGAAATAATGACGTCAGCAAATTAAAATTTATGAGAAAAAAGGAATGCTTCCATCTCAGTAATCTTGCAATATCAAAATTAATGTGTGTGTGCATGTATGTGTATGTGTGTGTGTGTTTGTGTTTGTGTGAAGTATGTGTGTGTATGTGATGTTTATGTGCGCATGATGTCTGTGAGAATCTACATAAAATCTAAAAGTGTTTTCTTATGTAAAAGTTACCCAAAAAGGCAACCGAACTTTTTCAGTACCTCTAAGTGCACCCCCCATGACACTATAAGAATTATATCACATTTTTCATGAAATCAAAATCATGAAAAATATATGGAAATGGTGCCAAATCTCTAGATAACCTCCTAATCCTTAAAAATAATAATATACCTTTTGATGAAATTTATGTTAGGTATGACATTCTTCGAGAAAGACAATGGAGGTGTTCCAAAATCTCTGTGTTATCTCCTTGTGCCGAATATCTATGTGTGCCCACCTCTAAGTGATTCATTGATCCTTGGGGGAAGATCTCCCTTAAAACTTCAAATATTGATATTAAATTTTAACGAAATTTAACTAATTGAGCTAAAAAGGTACATAGTGTTCCAAATTCATTTCTAAGCAACGCTGGGTCTTCCTGCTAGGATCTAATAGTAATAAAAATATGAGAAAAAAATGTATTTCAGTTTATTTCAACCCAAACAAGGCACAGCCTTACTTGGACATAAGAGGTTAATATTTCAGAACAAATTTACAGCGATATTATGTAGGGAATTGAGCCATGTGATGTCTGTTCACACTGCACTTGAACTTCTGCATGTCAGTACAGTGAGGGAAGCAGGGACCTTCAAGGACATTACAAAGTCTAGCAGTTTGGGCAAAGAAACAATTAGAGTACAAGGCTTTCTGGCATCTTAGGATCTCTACAGTGCAGAGTTGGGATTTTGCAGCCAGCAACAAATCAATGGTAAGCGGCTGTTGCGATAAAGCAAATTCATTTGCAAATGTTACCGAAAGATGTGGAGAGCATTGGAAACCAAAGGAATACAAGTACAGGAATTACCAAGTGGGAAGGGCACTACACCGGGAATTATGCAAACAACTGCATCTCGAACGCACAGACAAATGATACAAGCAGAAGCTGGCAACACTACTTGAAAACGAGAATGACAAAACCCTAGGTGACATGGACATACAAACTGATAAACCCATTCAAACAAGATGTCGTAATGATTAACAAGAAAGAAAAGTCCTGTCAAATCGTAAATTTTGTTTCTCCAGCTCACCACAGGGTGAATATCAAAGAAAAGGAAAAATGAAGCTAATATGCAGAGCTAGCCAGAGAGCTGAAAGGGATGCAGAAAATCAGGATAATACCTATAATAATAGGAGCACTAGGAACAATTCTGCAAAGCTTGGAGAAAAGAATGGGAGAAATTGGAATCAGGGGAATGGCTGGAAAGCTACAATGAATAACAATAATGAACGCAGCTGAAATACTAAGAAAACCGTTGAATGCGGAGACTAACACACATGAACCACATGAGCGGGCCAGACGAACTGCTGCAGAGGCAAAACATGAAGAAGCCTTATATGAGATCAAGAAAATTGAAGTTGCATAACTATAAGTTCTCTAGGAGAGTACTGGGAATCTGAGGACACTTATTGTCACTCAACTTCCAGGAAATGCCACAGGTTGTTTTCGAAGAGAGATCTTTGATGACCTGTGTGGAAGCTCCTTGTGAGCTAATAATAATAATGATAATAAAAAACAATATTAAAATTATTATTATTATTAATAATAATAATAATAATAATAATAATAATAATAATAATAATAATAATGAAAATATTAATAATAATACCAAAATAATATTAATAATAATAATAATAATATCAAAAATTATTATATTTAAATAATAATAATAATAGCAACAATAATAATATAAATAATAATATCAATAATAAACTAAAAAGAATAATAATGATATTAACAATAATATTAATAATAATAATAATAATAAAAATAATGATAATGATAATAATAATAATAATGATAAAAATAATAATACTATTATTAATAACAATAATAAAAATCATAATAATAATAATAATAATAATAATAATAAAATTTATAATAATAATAATAACACATTCATAAAATAATATTAATAACAAAAGAATAATAATACTTGTGATAATAATAATAATAATAATAATAATAATAATAATAATAATAATAACAAGCACAAACCAGTAGCAGTACTTGAAAACGAAAATTATAAAATCTAATGAGGCACGTGTATACAAACAAAACATGAAATCAATGAGTTCATAATAAGAAAGTTCATAATAATTAACAAGAAGAAAATTCTTGCCAAATCATACATTTCGCCATTCCAGCAGGCCACAATGTGAAAATCAAGGAGATTGAGAAGCGAAGTAAATACACAGAACTGAAATGAATATGGAAGATTAAGAAAATCAAGATAACACCAATAATAATAGGAGCATCACGCGGCTTTCATACTTATTCTTTGCCTATTAACCAGGTGCAGGGACTCGACAGAATCACCCAGTGGTCGACCTTATTTCCTGACTAGGTCAATGAACGCCGTTTTCCCTGCTCCCGCCACATCCCATCCCCCTAAACTGGACACTATGGGGGTGTTTGAGTGCCATATATGCCGGTGCAGTTGGATTTGGATGACTTTTGTCTGATGGCTTGAGCGTACCGGATTGATAGTTCCCGGCTGCTGTTTCTGACTGATAGTACAGGACCCTAACTTTTTGGTAGCGCTTAGAGCGGCTGCTCCATCAACAGGTATATAATATCGGATTGTAGTTCCATGTCATTCATGGAAAGGGACTCTGCACTCATCCCTGGTGGGCTTTTCTGAGGCCATAATCCTGTAGATGAGGAGTCAGCTGATGGTTTACTTTTATTGCATGTCTGATATTCTGCACAACCACTTGTCCAGCGCTCCTCACTTACCTTAACTGAAACTTTTATATTAAATAAAATGAAATGACAGCTCAAGCAAAAATTACGTTTAATTCAGGCGCAAACTCAAAGAAAACCAACCTGCCTCATCTGTTGAGGCTTGCATTTATGAATATCCACGGGCTTAGAACTAATTTAGATGTTGAATCATTTCTCCTAGTAAACACCCCGGATATCTTAGCACTAAGTGAAACTAACCTACGCCGTCCATTCCCTCTAACCACTTTAACATGCCTGGTTATCTCTCACTCTGCCATAAGGACTCAGACAGACATATGCACGGGCTTGGAGTCTATATTCGTAACACCCTCCCCTTTAGTAGAGAAACAAACTAGAATCAGACGACCAGGCCTTTATGCGCTTCTGACTTAACGTGCAACATAATCTTAGCTACTTGTATTTTCTCTACCACTCTCCCTTGACCAAAAACTGTATCCTAATAAATAAAGTCTCTGACAGCATAGATATAGCACTCTCCCGAAATACTAGCACACAAGTACATGTATTTGGTGACTTCAATGTCCACCACAGCAACTGGCTTTGATTCTCTACTTACACAGACGCAGCTGGTAGCACAACACATAGTTTCTCTATATCTCATTCCCTATCACAGACGGTTACATTTCCGACACGTTTCCCACACTACTACTTCTACTTGTGAAGCTCCCATTGCTCAAGGGCAGCATTCGTACAGCAGATTTAACTGACATAAGTCCAGTTCAAACAGACAGAAGGTTATAGAAGCTAGAAGTAATTGTAAGAGGGAAATAGCGATAGCTAAGATATCGAAGCACAGAAATTAGGGATCTTTCCTTCAATAATTACAAGAAACCTTCTCTACCACCAATAGCAATGGCCACAAACACGTTACCTGAAAGTACTTCCTTTAAACTCTTCGGCTTAATGTTCACAGGGAACATGAACTGGAATAGATACATTGAGAGCATTGCCAAGTCTGCTGCAAAGAAGGTGGGCTCTCTGTACCGTGCTAGAAAGCTACTTATACCTTAAAGTATCCTGTACCTCTATAAGGACACCATTCTCCCATGTATGGAGTACTGTTGTCACATTTGGGCTGGTGCATCTGCTACTTGTCTCTCGCTCCTTGATAGGGTTCAAAAGAGAGTCGCCAACCTGATAAGTCCTGAACTATTATCTAGGCTTCAGCCTCTGTCCCATTGACGAAATATTGCATCCCTCTGCCTGGTTTACAAGTATTTGAATGGTGGATGCTCTGACGGATTACAAGAACTTGTACCCTCGATGAAAATACCCCGGACAAAGCCGACAAGCAGCTAAACCCCACCCCTACACAGTAGAGATCCTTAGGTGTAAGAAAGCCTTCTACTCAAATAGTTTCATCCCCAGAACTGCTAGGTTTTGGAACTCCCTTCCGGGATTCTGCTTTCCCAACTGTACTGACATGCAGAAGTTCAAGTGTAATTTGAACAGACATCTTGCTACTCATCTTTCTTCATGATATCCCTGCAATTTATGTCCCCGAATGTAGCCCCCTACTTCAAAGTGGCACTGTACCTTGTTTGTGGTGAATATTGAATAATATAATAGATGACTATATATATATATATATATATATATATATATATATATATAGTCATCCACATACAGTACTGTTTTGCTGGTTCACAGTTCATATATATATATGAGCTGTGAACGATAACTAGCCATATAGCAACTGCAAGGGAAGTAAAACAAAAAGATTGTGGAATCGCACATTAAGCAAAACAAAGAAAACAGTATACTCGTAACTGAACTCTTCTCCCCCAAAATTATGGTGCCAACATCAACTGGCACTACACCAAATATTCGTGAAGAGCCGAGGAGGATGATAGTACCGAGGAGAGAAAGCACTAACCAGACCCCCCCCCCCTGAATTAGTGTGAAGAGGACTTGGATCTTGGAAAGGCTTAGGGCCACCCAAATCCTAGTGATGACCAATGGTCATTGTCAGCGAGAAGTCACTGGCAAGCGGCTGTTGCCATGATGCGAATTTATTTGCAAAGATTATCGAAAGAATACAGGAAATATGAGAAGACATGTTGTCACACAGACTCCAGCTAACACCACCGGTTGTTTTCAGTTAGCAACCTCTGATGATGACCTTTATGAGAATTCCTAGTGACTACTACTACTACTACTACTACTACTAATACTACTAATAATAATAATAATGATAATGATTATGATAATGATAATAATTACGAGGGTGGTTCCAAAATTAAAGTTTCCTTTTTTCCACTCAAAAAGTTGAAGAGCTACGAAGACGGGAGTGATACCAGTAAAAAGAGTGACCTTTTGTGCTCCAGAAAATAATTTTTTCCGGGCATGAATGCATAAGTTCAGTCATCATAACAATGCAATTTGCAATCCACCCTGATCCATTCAGGCGGAATAAAAATAGGAGTCAATAATTATCGAACGCCCCTCAATTCAATTCTACACCGTAACTGGAAGAAACTTCTCATATATCTTTCCATAAAGAAACCGAAATTGAAAGAGAGAGAGAGAGAGAGAGAGAGAAAGAGAGAGAGAGAGAGAGAGAGAGGTTTTGAAGAAAAAGACGAGGAAGAGAAATATTTGATGGCAGAAAAACCGACAAACCCAATCAGCAGACTCTTGAATGTGAAAAGACTCGTTTTCTAGTTGTTTTCGTTCTTTCCTTTGTTCAGTAAGACCTTTGTCGATCGTGTTGTTGGAAGTGTTTGAAATAGTTTTTTTTTGTCTCTAATATTTCGGGTTTCGTTAAAAACAAAACCAAAGGAAAAAAAAAAAAAACAATAGAAAATAGAATTGCAGCGAATATGCATTAGTCATAGTCTTTTAACAGCTGGAAACATGAAAATACAAAAAAAAAAAAAAAAAAAAAAAAAAAGCGCGAGTTTTTTGCTTTTACTTTACTAAAAAAATATATTCCGTATGTTATGTTAACAACAAAAATATATTGCAAAAAAAAAAAAAAAAAAAAATGCCATCGACTTGAACAAAATTAAACTTGATGGTGAACAGAGAACCAGCGTATGTATAAATAGCGAACGTCAGCTTTCGTTATATAAAGTAGTAATGTCTTTCTTTACTTGCTCGACTTTGGGGAAATGTGATATAACATACATCTAATGTAACCTCAGAGTGCTCCCAATATTAGAGCCTTGAACTTATATATATATATATATATATATATATATATATATATATATATATATATATATATAAAGCTGAACGTCTGTGTGTGTGTCTGGTCACGAATAGGCTCCTATATGGATGACTATTATAGACAACTGATCATATATAATGATAGAAGATGTGTCGAGACACAGGAATGGGTATGTTTGATCTGGCATAATGATGATTCATTAAAATTGTGGGGTCTGCGTACGGGCCAGGCCCACAAAGTATGGAAATAAAAAATAAAAAATAAAAAAAAACGCTTACAAGTGTTTTTGATATAGATTTACATAATAAAACTTTGATAAGTATGTTTTAACTTAAATAGGGATGGTATAATAAAATTGTGGGGTCTGCGTTCGTGCCTGGCCTCCATAGAATGGAAATAGGCACAAACTTTAATAAAGACTTTTTATATCTATCTGCGTAAGTATACTTTGATAATTATGTTTCAATTTGAAGAAATATGGTATAATAAAATTATGGGGTGTTCGTTCGCGCATGACCTCCATAGAATGGAAATATGTCACAAAGTTTAACAAGGTTTTTTAATATAGATCCACAGAATATTGCGATAAGTGTTTCAGTGTGAACAGGTATGGTATGATAAATTATGGGGTTTATCTATTTTATTTTTACTTTCATCATATTTTGCTTTGGTTTTGCTACCCCCAAATTCGAAGCTATCTCTTTACAACCCTTCCATTTCATAACTTATCATACTTTCATAAATCAGAGTCCATTTTCTCTAGGCTGTTTTTGAACCCAGTCACGGCTACTTTTGCTAGTATATATATTTATATATATATATATATATATATATATATATATATATATATATATATATATATATATATATATATATATGACAGTGATTGCCGCCTAGACGATCGAGTTCCAATCCTGGCTCGAGGTAATTGCTGGTCTAGCCGCACTGATAAGCTGTGATTCAGCAAAACAGGTCTGTATGTGGATGATTATAAATGCTCCCTATCTTGGATTGAGCATATTGGGGACCGAAATAACAAACCGTCACTAGGGTAAAAAGCAATGATTTTTGTGTAAACAAATAGAGCTCAGGCGTTTGAGCAATGTTTAAAACACTGTACTTTCATATATCCATCACACCAGAAGCCAAATAGCGTAATGGTGAGAAGCGATGACTATTGAGTTTCAATCTTGGCTTGCTGGTCTAGCTACACTGATGAGCTGCGATACAACTAAACCTTACTGCATGTTGATGACTATATATATATTTCGTCAAGTCAGCGTTCCTAGTTGCCATGGGAACCAGAGGCGGTAGAGTGCGATTCACACTCCACTCTCTACTGCTGCCTGTTTGCTGGGACTCCTCTCATATACAGCCTGACACTCCGGTTCTGAAGTTGTTTCAATCCCGGCTCGCTTTTCGCGATTCCAGCTCAGTCTGCAGCTTCCAGTGACTCCATTTTACTCCTGTAGCGATTCATCTATCTCTTGCAGCTCCAGTGACTCCAGCTTACCCCTGCAGCGAGTCCAGCTCACACAAGCAGCTCTGCAGCTCACTCTTGCAGCTCTAACGCTTCCAGCCACCAGTTGCTGCGGTTCACTGACGTCCAGCTATCTGTTCCAGTGCCCACTGACGTCCAATTACCCATTCCAGTGGCCACTGGCGGCCAGCTACGCTACCAGTGCTCACTGACGTTCTGATACCAGTTCCAGAGCCCACTGACGTCGAGCTACTTCTTTCAGTGCCCACTGACGTCCAACTACCCATTCCAGTGCTCACTGACGGCCAGCTACCCTACCAGTGCTCACTGACGTTCTGATACCGATTCCAGAGCCCACAGACGTCGAGCTACCTCTTCCAGTGTCCACTGACGTCCAGCTACTCGTAATAGTGCCCACTGACGTCCAGGTACCCCTACCAGTGCTCACTGACGCCCAGTTACCTGTTCCAGAGCCCACTTATGTCTGGCTACAAGTTCCTACTTCAAGGCTTCAAGAATCTCAACTTCCACTGGATTGGTGCGAAGGAGACTGGGACTTTGATGAGGCTTATTATCATCCAAATTCCAACGAAGATCGACAGTCATTGACACGAGACGTCAATGGCATATCACTGTTACGATAAGAGTGCTAGTAATATAATCGACTGTTATCAGTGAGCAATCTCGTATGATAGCCTGTGTGAGTACAATAATAACAGCAAAAATAATAATAACAATAGTAATTACAATATTGGTGCTTAGGATACCAGCATCTCCCACAGGTGATCCTGATTCGATTCCCGGTGTAGAAACCACTGTAACAAACCTTATATACTGCTGTTATCCAACGAAGACTCCAAGGAGTGTTCACCAATCCGTAAGTGCAGTTCTAGGTGGTTTCGATTTTGGAACACCCAAGAAAGTCCAGCAGCTTGGCATTAATCGTCTATACGATGACAGAGTATGATGCGCGATTCTAGTTTTTTCTTTTCCACAAGGAGTCTGCAAGCAAAAGACAAAAAACAAAAAAAAACAAAATAAAAAAAACAACAACAACAACAACAAAAAACAAAGGAAAATAATTCAATTCCCAAGAGAAATAATATGGAGCACACCCCATGTTGTGTTTCTCTTAGCTTCTCAGGCCACAACCTGTTCCTGGCGCTAGGGTAGGTGCCCTTTTCGCTCGCTGTCTCCTGAAAGAAAATAACTTAAGTGGACGGTTCAGCTTGATAGTTAAGTTATAAATCCCGTAGACAATCAATAAAAAACTCGAGTTGTCAGTTCTTGTTTTTACTAGAATTATATTATCAAATAAAACTTCTAAATACAATGTTTGGTATTATAGAGTGAAATTAAATTCCAAATACATTTTTAACAACGTAAATATTTACAGTTGAATGTAACAATTAGTAAAAATAAAAGAACAATCTATCTGCAATACATGATTTCTTTCTTTTTTACACACTCCCCCCCCCTCTCTTTTAGTGTTCCCATCGCCTGGTGGTCAGTAAGAGTGAGGGTTAGCGGGTGACGTGGGGGAGGAGGCATCGGCAGCTAGAAGCTAGTTCAGACTGCCAAAATTTGCTTGTCCCGGTGTTTTTGTATCGGGTGCCGGTGTGGGTCAGGCGAACCAGGATGTTTTTCTATCCACCAATCAATAATCACTACGTAATAATCCATTCTTCATTGATTTGTCACTGCCACATTACGTAATTATGCAATTTCCCAATGACAAGTTCTCACGCCAAGCCAATTCTGGTCCCTGACCTCAAAGGTCATCCCATTTTCAGTGAATCCAAAACAATACTCACTACCATTTTCTCGAATTACATGGTTTGATTAGCGGAATAATATTAGTATCAAAATATTATCATCAATCTCAAATACGCTCAGCTCAAGTTATTTTTCCTTGTTTTGGTTTGAATCATTAACCAAACAAATGGAGTCAGCGAGGCAAATGGGATTTACCCGGGATTGTTCACATAATAAAAACTTTAACTCAGTTCTATTATAACCGTTATTACTGTAAAACCCGACCATTATAGGTTACGGGTCACACTGCCCTGTTTGCTCAAAAGTATGGCATCAATCTTAGTTGGTAAACTACAGAATAGCCGTGAAAGTTTAAGGAGAGTGGAAGAATCAAGGAGGAAAATACTATCCAGACATTCACTGGATGAGTGCGAAGGGCGCTGATCCCTTGGGGAAACTAGTTGCCATACAAATTTCAGTAAAGACCAATGATATTTACAAGTGTAAAATCAATAGTAAACGACTGTTGCGATAACGTAAAGGCATTCGAAATGGGTGTAGAATACTGGAAATCTGGGGAGGCATGTTTTTACTCAGATTCAAGGGAACACCAGCGAGTAATTGTAAATAACAAATAAATTCTTACGATAAAATATAGTGAAGTAAAACAAAATAAATATTAACTTTGAGCATGTCTTAGTTTATATGGTTGCTTGGGATGGTTTCCAAACGTTCATATCAGAACTACCCTTACACTCTATGTTTTAAAAGAATTGGTCTTATATAGCACCCATCTTAACGTGTTAGTTAACTATCGACATAGACAGTTACATACCTTCCAAAAATTCCAACAGAAACCAAACAACCAGCCTTGGTACTCTCCTAAATGTGCTGCCGCCATTGCACAGGGAAACCACTACTTCAATTGCTTTAAACATAATAGATGTTTAAAAAATACTACCTAGAGAATTGCCAGCAATCACTGCAAGAGGATTATAGAAAATGCGAGAGTGTTGTATGTTCATTCCATCAAGTTCAAAGTAGAAGAACAGGGGCTCGGTTCCCATGAGTTTTGGCAAATAGAAAACAAGGTCATAAACAGACGCGTGTCATCTATTTTGACCATCATCACTTGAGGTGATTTCGTCAGCGTCTGACAAAGCCAAATTCTTGACAAGAACTTTGCAGCAAACATAACCCAATGAGATCAGAGTCTCCTACTACATGAATTTCCTCCAAAGACTGAAAATAATCTGAATGTCCTTTTTTCTGAGTGCCCTATTTTACATTACGCCAACAAGGGAGATAATAAAATTTCAATAAATTTCTTCTTGAAAAAAAAAAGCCGATTTATTGTCATCTGGAGATGTACCTTAATGATAGAGCCTTCGCCTACAGATCGGGTGATCCCGTGTTCAAGCCCGAATGTACCTCACCATTTTATTTCAATTTTTTCTTATTAATGAGCTCAATTTATGATAAAAGAAGAAGTACTATAAAAAATCGTCCCAAATCATTTCCTCGTTTCCATATTTTAAAACTAAACATTAATCAGAAATGACTTTTCCAGGGCATTCATCATGAAGCCCAAATATCAGCGGACGTGATATTGTAAGCAAATACAAATGGAATGTGATGAATGGCATTGCCATTATTATTTATTATTTTATTATTATTATTTTCTTCCTTGTAGTATTATTTCCGTAGAAGAGACGTTGCGAACCTGTCTCTGCTTTAGAAACATCTATTTTCATGGCAAGTACTCGTCTGAACGTCAATCTGTGATCCTCCCTTGTCAAACCTTCACAAACAAACACTTTTCTAGCTCCAGCAACAATCAACAACTGCCCCCATTCGCTATCTGTGCGTAAGTCTAAACGCAACTTCCATGAACAAAGCTTCTTTCCTAGAACTGTCCGCCTGTAGAATTCTGTTCCACTTTCTAGCTGACTACAATATAGTCTTCAAGTCTAAGGTAAATAAATTCTTTTTGAGCCGCTCCTCTAAAAAAATTCATTTCTACCACATTTTCAGCACTAATCATTAATGCGCTATTATCTCAGCAACTACCATACACTCATTAACCCTTATTCTCGAGTGGCCTTCGGGCCTTGATAAGTGGTTACTCCTCCTAGACAGATGATCGTTGGAAAACGTGCGATAACTCAAAAGATTGCATTTTTGGTGCAGAATTTTATTAGGGGACTTTTAATCGATAAAAATAATTGCTAAGGGCTTCAAAAAAGGGTTCAAACTAATTAACCGATCATTATGAATTATAATTATGTGTATATGTTCATATATTTCTACGCCTTGGATTCATCCCCAAACTAATTAACCGATCATTATGAAGTTTAATTATGTGTATATGATTATATGTTTTTATGTATCGGAATCATTCCTAAACTAGTTAACCGATCATTATGAATTTTAATTATGTTTATATGCTTATATATTTTATGTATTAGATTCGCTCCTAAACTAATGAACCGATGATTATGAATTTTAATTATGTGCATATGTTTATATATTTGTATGCATTGAATTCACTCTTAAACTAGTTAACCGATCATTATGAATTTTAATTATATGTATATGCTTATATATTTGTATGTATTGGATTCGCTCCTAAACTAATTAATCGATCATTATGAATTTTAATTATGTGTATATGTTTATATATTTTTATATATTGGAATCACTCCTAATCTTGTTAACCGATCACTATGAATGATTAGCATACGTATATACTTATATATTTGTATGTATTGGATTCACTCCTATACTAATTAACTGATCAATAAAAATTTTATGTATTATATGTTTGCATATTTGTATAGTCATATTCCAAAAAGAAATTCTATCAAAGTAGTAAGGTACTTGTTTAGTATAGTACTCATGAAAAAACAAAGAAAATCTTACCTGTGACATAAATGAAAGTTATTATAACCGAAAATCACGTTTAATATTCGAGTAGTATGACTTACATATGAGAAATAAGGTGCTTCTTCACTATAGCACCCAGATCACAAAACAAACAAATCCTTACCCCTGGCGTACAGAAAATGTAACACAGCAGAAAATTACATAAACGTATCGAGTTTTTTCATTTTTACATGAGAAAAAGGTATTTGTAAAGTATCCTACCCAAGAAATAAGGTACTTGTACAGTATAGTACCCATATGAAAAACAAAGAAAATTTTACCCGTGGCGTACATAAAAGTTGTCTAAACCGAAAATTATATAATATATTCGAGTAGTATGACATTTATATAAGAAATAAGGTGATTCTTTATTATAGCACTCTATTATAAAAACAAACCGACATACGGAAAAGTTCGCACAACAGAAAATTATGTAAAATCATCGAGTAGTTTCATCTATATATTAAAACAAGGTACTTGTATATTATCCCACCCAAGAAATAAGGTACTTGTGTTGTATAGTACTCATATGAAGAACAAATCGAATCCTACCTGTGACGAGCATAAAAATCATTAAAACAGAAAATCACGTTATATAATCGAATAGTATGACTTTTGAATGCTTCTTCACTATAGCAATAGATGGAATAACAAATTCTTACTTTAGACGCACAGAAAATTTAGCACAACAGAAAATTACTTCCAAGTATCGAGTTCTTTCATTTTTTCAATTAATAAAATTGTACTTCTACAGTATCCTACCCAGGAAATAAGGTACTTATACAGTGAAGTATCCATATGAAAAACAAAAAAATTCTTATTTGTGACGTACATAAGTTATCAAAATCGAAAATCATGTAATATATTCGAGTAGTATAACATTTATATAAAAATCCGGTGCTTCTTCACTACAGCACTCTGATGTAAAAACAAACACACTCTTACCTGTGACATGCCGAAATTTTAGCACAACATAAACTTATTTAAATAATTTTAAATATGTGTAATACATAACCCGCCCTAGTTTAGGCATTTTTTTTCACATAGATGCTGTAAATTCTCTGTCCAATGAAGGTATAATTATTTCATACATATGGTGTGTAATACCCATCCTAGGGTAGGTAAAATATTTCTTTGCTCAAGATGGCAAATGATACATAGACATAAAAAATCCTCTATCCTAAGAACAACAGGCATGTTCAAAATTTTTCTCATTGTCTTATACGGTCCCAAGCAACGCTGGGTGGCCTTGCTAGTATTCTATAAGTACTAACCCACCTAAATAAGAATTGCTCGATATACAAGATAGCGCAATTAAATAAATTTTTAGTCATTCAATGAATTTAAAAAATTATAACGTGAAATGTTTGAATTTCAAATCAAAAGATTTTGATTATTCTATGTAAGACAAAGAATACAGTTGAAATATTATAACTACTTATCCTATAGGATTTCGATGTCTACCATCTCTTCAGAGGAGAAAACATTAGCAAATAGATATAATGGTTTACACCTTATTTGCTATATATATATATATATATATATATATATATATATATATATAGCACATCACATTGTTTCATCCAGAGGAAGTCTCGAAATAAAGACGAAACGTGGATGAACACATAATACGGTTTGTTCCTTTTTATTTCTCTCTCTCTCTCTCTTTCTCTCTCTCTCTCTCTCTCTCTCTCTCTCTCTCTCTCTCTAAAGGTATTCAAGAGAGAAAGCTTGTGAATTTAACGAGGTTATTAAGAGTGCTCAATAACAAGAGCCAGACATACTTTTTTTGATGTCGATAAATTTACATGATCGCAACACTAGACATGCTAATGTTTTTGTCCAGACCACAAGTCCTCGCGTCAGGTGACTAAATAAAGTTTGTCTTTCACTGAAGAAATCCGACTCTTAAATGCAAGATGAGAAAACTCTTTGTTTAAAAAATAAAATATGTTAACATTTAAGGGGAGAGGGAGGAGTTATATGGCATCTAAGCGGGAGGGGTGGTAGGTTAAGTGACATTTTAGACTCAAAACAGAGAAAGCGATAGCGGGAAAGAGAACGTGAAGACTTAACAGGATAACGAGGAGGAATTAAAAGGAACAGAAAAGGAAAACACTTGTTTGGAAGTAAAATAACAAATAAATGTTGTTTTTTATTTGTTTACGTAAACAAAACCCTAACCCGATCTTCTAAGGAAAAATGTGTCCTAGTTGGAGACGCTAATAACCATATTATCGTTGATACAAGGGATATTTATTTTCGCGTTTAAAAAAGTTGTCAGTTGTAATTTTAATAAAATTAACTCCGAGAAATCACTTAAATTTATACTAACAGTTACAATCTAATCGTATTTCAATATTTTTATTTGCCTTTAATCGAAGAAAATCTCGACAAAATTGCAAATTTTCTCTTTTCAAAAATACGTTCGATTTTCAAATAGATTCATCATAAATTATGTTTTTTTTTTTAAATATTTCGTTTGACATAATTTTGCGCCCGACCTTCTCCCCACGCAAGTTTACGAGAAAATTGCTATATTCGAAATGATAAAATATTATGATCGTTTTCTGAACTTCTTTATTCGAGCATCGGCCGGCTTTATTCAGCAAGAATTCTAAGATGCATTGAATTCGTTTGTAACAGTCGAAGAATTTGATGCATCTTTATAAATGCCAATGCACACACAATAATAACGACGGTAATTAAAAAAAAAACTGGGGAATTGCGATTTGCGATGAAAGAAAGGAACAGAAAGAATGGCGAAGTAAATTCAATGAACAATATTAAAACTGAAATAATATAGAAAAACGCACAAACAAAAAAGCAGACAAGAAAAGAACAGCATGGAAAGAAACAAATCAACAATTAACAATATAATGACATAAGAAACGTTAATGAATGTATACATACACTATATATATATATATATATATATATATATATATATATATATATATATATATATATATATACACTATCTATCTATCTATCTATCTATCAATCTATATATATATATATATATATATATATATATATATATATGACGCCACAATGAATAGGAGATAGCACCGTTGGAAAACCTATCTAATCTTTATCTCACCCAGACACAGATATTGATGTAAATTTACATAAAGATCAGAACAATCCTTACGCAGATTAACTTACGATTCGACGACGTTACTCGTCAAGTGTGTGGTTCAATAATAGTTAATATAATAAAAAAACAAGGCCGATAGCCATTAGTCGCGTGCTCTTGTGTAATGAATGAATGAATGCGTGAATGTAAGATTGACATGAAATTCTAAAAGATAAACTAAAATGACCGAAAAATGGGCTGAAATGACTTAAATAAATAAAAAGTAAATGACTTAGAATGACTTTAAATTAACTTAAGGATGAATTGAATGACCTTAAAAATGGCTTGCATGCTTAAAAAATAACTGGAATCTTTCAAAAACAACTTGAATGATCTGGAGAATGACTTGAATGGCTTTGAGACTGACTGGTTGTAAAGTGGGTGATCATTTTACATAAAATTAATACAGAAAAGTGATCCCTACTTTATATCACAATAAGTACAGCATATAGTAAGAACAGATACTACAATTTGATCTTGGCCAAAAGGCCAAGAAAAGCTGTATTTATTTGCTCACCCACCGAGCAAATTAGTCACCAGGCCGATTTTTAATGTGAGGAGTGAAGGGGAAATAGGGACCAACTCCCCGGGGAGTAGGGGAGCTGGATAGTGACAATTGGTATGAAGGGTTGCCCCTACATTGATCAAGGTCTTATATGTGAAGGTGCCCCCACGTATAGTCTTTGCTTGCAGTATCTGCCGGAACAGATACACTTTGATCTTCATATATAATTTATTTCGTGAAAATGAAAATTACAATCAAAATGATTCAATGTAAAATTAAAATAAATTAAAAGTAAACTTCCAATTTACAAAACAAATTTAGGCACTAATTAGACCTTATAAGATATGGGGTGGGGAGTGTTGCAGGGTCTTTGTTACTAAAGTGAAAATGGAGTCTTTGGCGACTTTACTCTTGACTGGCAACATTTACCACAATACCTCATTCACTCTGTGGACTCTAAACTAACTAATAAAAACCCCAGCATTTTTGCAAAAAGGATATATATACAATTTCTGTATGTGTGTGTGTGCAAAATTTTTTCTTTTTTTTTTTTTAATAATTATTAAAATGTGTGTGTGTGTGCATGTGAAAAAAGTTCAATTCATTGGAAAATAAAAAGTTCTTGAATTTGGAAGAGAAACAGTTCGTGTTGGGGAGTGGGAAATCTAGAAAAATACGCAAAAAATAAAATTAGTGTATTGTTAGTAAGGTCCCTCCCTGCGTTAATCTAGAAAGTTAGATCACCTACTGTTTTCCGGGGCACTGAAAACAAGCGGGAAGATCCCTAGTGAGAATTGCAAAGAATTCTTATTGGGTGTAGGGAGGAAAAAGAAATAATTGTCAAAAACAAAAAAAGGGGAAGATGGGGGAGGGGGGTCAGGCGGCGACCTTCGAGTAGGGGTTGACCAGGAGGTGATAAAACAAGAAGATAGTGCGGGGGGGATTAGTGGTAGGGTAGCCTCGGAAGGTTCTCTAGTGCCAAAAAAAAAAACAAAAAACAAAACAAAAAAAAAACAATCGGTGGACAGGATCTCATTTGTACCACCAGTCAAGAGTCTCTTTACTTTTTATTTGTCTAACCTAACGGGATGAGCTTGTAGGACCCAGTACTGCATGTGCCATGCTTATGGTGGTAACACGAATTCAAACTTGGCGCCTTGTCAGATGCACAAGCTAGCGTCATGTACTCACCTCTTGTCAAAGCCCACTCGAGGCAACCTCTTCCAATCGCATCTGATCTTTACTTTAAGCAGATGTTTAAAGTAGACGATTAGATCCCGATCCGGAACAGATATCTCTTTGCAGGCTCGCTTGAGGCATGTGATCCATATGACCATCCTCGCTACTGCTAGTATCGCTAGAAAAACCATTCTTTTCTCCCTAGGCAGCGGCGGATCAATGTTCTCCACAAAATATGACTCGTCGAGTTCAAGCCAGCGCTTGGCATCGATGCGAGCCGTTACCTCGTTGACGTACCCTAGGAGGGTCTTGAGCCTGCTGTAGCTCATGTCCTCGTCGCATCGCAGGCAGTAGACCCGGATTTCTTTAGTGTACAGGTTGAGTTCCTCAAGGAGGGGCAGTGCGTTCCAGAAAAGTCGCCAGGTAAGGGAAAATTCCGAGTTTGTAAGAAAGTCCCGTCCCGGCGCCCAAGTCCACTGGGAGTAGACCTCCACTAACGACATCCCCGTCCGTTTCACTAGCGGTTCCTTTGGGCTATGCCCCACTAGCTCCCGATAAAGCCTGTTCCTAGGCTGTTCGAGGACACTGGTACCCGGCAACGTTCTAAGTGCAGACTGGCATTCGGCGTAGAATGTTTGTTCCCCCCTCGGTTGAAGCTCGACGAAGACCGAGGGGGGAACAAACATTCTACGCCGAATGCCGGTCCGCACTTAGAGTGTTGCCGGGGACCAGTGAGTGTATGATTGGAAAACGAGCTTCCAACTGCAGTGACCCATGGAATGTCTACGTACAACGAACGGCTCAGGAAGGCTAACCTCTCTGCGTGCTTGTGACACAGGAGATTGGGCAGTCCCAAGCCTCCCTTGCTCGAATTTCGAACATTACAACATAATGCTCACCCTCATTCCACAAGAGTGTGTCGAGGTGCTCCTGTAAGCTGGTTCATCGTTTTGCAGGAAGGGGAAGTACAGACAGACGGTAAAGGATGAGCAGAAAGACGTATGTAGCACACGCCTCTGCCCGACCCTTCAAGGACAATTTCCTTCGAACCCAAGTTTTGACGCAGGATTCAACCTTAGTCTCTACTTCCGACCAGTTTTCTTCAGCTGGAAACCAGTCCGAACCACACACCGATGATCCAAACTGAGCCATCGGTCCAACTGAAGATGCTCGGAAGCGAATTTACTCCGGTCCAGGCACCCAACTGCAACCCACTGACTTACTGCGATTGAAGACGGCCCCCATAACTTCTTCGTATCGAGCGAGCGCCTCGGTGACTGCTTGAATGTCTGTGGGGCAAGACACGAACATGGGTAGTTGGGTGAAGCGCTTTGATAGATGCTTTCGAAACCCCTCGCAAATCTCCCGCATTGACACGAGGGCATGCCCTTCCAGGTCATTTACTTTTCGAATGTACCTGTTCGAGCCACATCTTAGAGCAGCAGCATCTACATTAACAGCCTCGTTCGAGACTTTCATTAGCCTATCCCTAACTATCTGGCCCTTGTACCTCTCGCTAGCCAAGTGGTTGAGGTCTTGTTTAGCTAATGCTATCTCTAGGGCCCCCACCTCCACCACCCGGGTCATCCTATTCTCTATCTGCTTCTTGGCCTTAGCCTTATCTAGTGCGAGGCGTTGGCTGTACTAGACCGAGAAGCGTCTAATCTTAGCCTTGAGACTAACCCACCACTTACTCCCGGTAACCGCCCCCACTAATGCCCCTTGGATTATCTCTGTAACCTTCAACCGGTAGTCCTCCAGCTCCAACAAGGTGCTGTTAAACTTCCAGTATCCAGCTAATTTAGGCCTAGAGCTCAAGTTCAGACGGGCCATAACTAGTTTATGGTCCGAGTGTCCTAAAAGGTGGAATATGGGGCAAGATAGGAAATCTACATCGCCTCTTCTAACTAACATCCAATCAAGTAAGTACTTGGATGGGAAGGCGTATTAGGATGCCACGTCCACATCTCCCACCCCGGGTGATCCAGGCGAAATCTGTCGACCAGGTTGCACGAAGCCATCAGGTCAGACAGACTGCTGTCACACCACACCGACCTGCTAGTCCCCCCAACCTTATTTATCTTGTTTTGGGATCAAGGATGGCATTCCAATCACCCATTAGGACTGCCCTCTCTGGATCATCTATAAAGCCCTCCACCTGTCGAAAGAAGGAAGCCCTCTGCACAGTGGAATTAGGCACATAAATTGCGACTATCCGAAACGCCCTGCTATTGACAGCAACATCGACGACAATCGCCCGCCCGTCCTCATCTGCATGAACAACATTCACTGACGCTGATAGGGTGCGATTTACTAGCAAGGAGATCCCACGACTATAGGTATTGCCATATGCTTAGTAAACATCGTAGTCGCTCACCAGCACCTTACAATCCCCGTCACAAATAAAGTGGGTTTCCTGTATAGTGGCAATATCTACCTAGAGGGACACCAGATCTCTCAGCACGCGCGCGGCCTTGCTTCAACATCTGAGGCCCCTCACATTATAAGTAGCCAAGTTTAAAGCAAGTCACCTACCTTATTCAGTGTTAAACAGGCTTGAAATCCTCGGTGGTGAAGACGTGAGGCCTGTCCAAGGGTTCCAGTGAGTAAGTCCGCCGAGGGTAATCCATCCTTGGCCACGCTTCCCACGTCCAGAGGGAAAGTGAGTTTGAGTGCCCTGTAAAGGGAAGGGTGAGCATAAACAGGGATTCTTCCCTTGCATTTGTATATGATATTGTTCAGTGAGGTATGCTCCCTATCAACCAGCTGCTGGCCTGGGATAGCATCCTTTGCTGCATCTATCATGGCCCAGAGGGCTTCAGTCCTAGCATCCTTGTTGACCCTAATGAAAGTGGTCAACAAGAGAACGTTCTTGAATTTGGTTGAGTCGTTGACATTGTCGCCACCGACATACACAAAGTTCCTCAATTTGTTGTACCAGACCTTCTGCTGGCCTTTGAGGTCAGGTATTGGTTGCAGAGGGTCCAGTTCGCAAATCCTTTCCCCTAGTAGGAAAGGGAGTTTTTTCGTCCGCTACGTGCGGACTGGTGGCGTAGGTTTTTCCTTGGAGGGGAGGGGAGGAGAAGGAGGAGGAGTGGGAGTAGGAGTGACGGGAGTTGGGGGTATAGGTTTTTGGGGGTTGGTGTCTACCCTATCCGGGGATGGGTTACGTGAAACTGTTCTGGGGGAGCTTGGGCGGGAGGAGGTTGGTTCTACTGGCTGATTGGGGGTGGGTGGGGGTGGGGGGAGTTCGGCTTCTGTTTCCTTTAGTCTTCCTGCTCTTCCTTCTCTTGCTTATCTTTTTGGTGACTGTTGCTGTGGCTGTTTCCTCTGCGTCTGTGGTCACCTCTACTCCGTCCAACACAATCTCTTCCTCGGAGACTTGGAGCTTCTTTTTGTTTTAGGAAGAGGATGCCTGCATGTCCATCAGTGTGATGTCAGGTTGGGTTTTGGTCACTATTGGCTTGGGCAGGTTTTTGTTGGCTCTGCCTTTCTTAGTGACCATCACCCAACCTGCTTTTGCTATTGGGCCGGTGTTTACTGCGGTTGAGGTTGTGCCTTGTGTTGAGGCTTGGGCTTCTGCTGGAGGTTTGGCCGGTGCTTTGGTGGAGGCTTTTCTCGGGGCTCTGGCTGAGTGTTTTTGGGACAGTCCTTTGCCATGTGTCCCATTTGCTGACAGTGCCAGGAGTGCAGCCTTCTCCCCTGCACGATCAGTGTCATGGTCCAGTCCTCAAACTTGAGCATGGTCGGAAGGGTGTCGAATTCGACCTTGTCCAGGACCATTTGGACTTTGTAGTCCCCGTTCATCACCTTGCATTGACCGCGGGATGAGACGACAGCTTACATGTCGCCGTACTGGCTCATTATGGCCCCGAGCTCCCTTCCGGTCATGTAGCACGGGAGATTTAAGACTGAGACCGAAGCGATTCTTCTATTTAATTTGGAGCCAAATATTTCTAATTATATGGTCAGTCTCGGCCAGTCTTTTTGCCTCTTCTTGACTGGGGAGCAGGATGTCCCACATGACGAAACTTCTCCTGCATATGTAGCTGACCAGTATGTTCAGTCTGATGAGAGTTCTACCATGGTGTCTGTGTTGACACCTGTTAAGCTCCTGGTCTTAAGGTCGGAGGTGACCAGGGAGAGAACTCTCTTCTCCAGCTCTTCAATTTGTCTCGGAAGGGGTTTGATGTTTATCTCATCTGTAACGGTCTTGTAAGTTGAGTTAAAGAGCTCCCTGTACTCCTGTCATTTGCTCCTGGTTCTGTGGGCCCCATGTCGCTGTTCCATCCTGTTTGGCGAGCAAATTAGGCAGAAGGCCGATTTTTAATGTGAGGAGTGAAGGGGTAATGGGGACCAACTCCCCGGGGAGTAGGGGAGCTGGATAGTGACAATTGGTATGAAGGGATGCCCCTACATTGATCAGGGTCTCATATGTGTGTTTGTATTTATTTGCTCCCCCACCGAGCAAATTAGGCACAAGGCCGATTTTTAATGTAAGGAGTGAAGGGGAAATCGGGACCAGCTCCCCGGGGGCGGGGTAGGGGAGCTGGATAGTGACAATTTGTATGAAGGGTTGCCCCTACATTGACCAAGGTCTTTTATGTCGGGTCGCCCCCACACATGGTCTTTGCCTACAGTATCTGTTCCAGCAGATACTACACTTTCATCTTGACCAAAAGGCCAAGAAAAGCTTAAGCTAAGAAGAGCTATTATTAAGAACAGACCTTTAATCTTAACCAAAAATGCCAAGTACAAAAGAGTTACGGACAGACCGACCGACTGACCGTTGACCAACAGACTGACCGTTGAATGATAAAAGTGTCGCTCTAAAAGATACAGCATTACAACTTTATTGTAAAACTTTTATTGAAAAAATCAATCCAGGTATCTTTATTATGTAGTAGAGTTGACACTTATTCAATTTAATCGCGATCAGTCTATATTACTGCCACGACACGTGTCTGAAGCCAAGCCTACATCTGAAGCTAAGCCTACCTCTCTTTATATTTGTAAGCTGGCACCAAGCTTGCTACTACACCCAGGGTCTTGCAGCGGTCAGCTTATTGCGCCAGGGTATCACCCCACTCTTCAGCACATTCAGGCACACTTTGGTGTTGACTTCTTACCTGCCTTCGAAAATGTGAGGTGACAGGATGTGGCTCTCACTTGAAACTTTGTTTTCATCACTCTAGGCACCTCCTTGTTAGTTGTAGCCAGCCAGTGAAGGATTTTGAGGGTGCTGTCAATGGTCCTGTTGTCATAACTTGGATCAGAAAAGAGAAAGGAGTTGTACAGCAGCACACTCCCATTTTACATGTTGAACATTTTGTCACATTCAGACATAATCGAAGGCTCCTATCGCTCTTGAAATTCATACATTACCGGCCAATGAGTAAATCGTCAGCAACAAGAAAAGAAACCCGGTTTTTATCAAACGGAAATGGAATCATGTCTTTTCTAAGGTGACAGTTTTATTCTCCACTCTGTATAGTCAATGGCCTACTAATAAATGGTCTGCAACAAAAAAGGACAACCGGTTTTTATCAAACGGAAATGGAATCATGTCTTTTCTAAGGTGACAGTTTTATTGTTTCACTCTGTACAGTCAAAGGCCTACTAATAAATAGTCTGCAACAAAAAAAGAAAACCGGTTTTTATCAAACGGAAATGGAATCATATCATTTTTGCTATTGTGACATAGTGCATATGAGCGCGTAGAAAGTATTAGCAGCAGCAAACGATGCCCATTGTGTGAAGAGATTAGTAGCAGCAGCAGCAGCAGCAGAAAATCGTGCATTTGCAAATTAGGAAAAGTGCACGAGAAGAGGGGGAAAAAGAGAAAAAAATGCAATATGTGCTCAAGGAGAAACAGAGCACCGCTTGTTTGGCTAAAATGGCAGGTGGCGAAGAGAGACTTTTTTTAATTGGTGCCGAAAATAACGCAAATAAAACATTCCCGTCTTAAAAGAAAAAATGCTGACTCGGATATTTTATTTATTTGTTTTATTTGTTTGTTCATTTGTGACGTAACCCCCATGTAACAAAATGGTGACAATTTCATCGTTTCAGCTTGTATACACATACACATATTTCTGCTATTATATAAAAAAAAATTATGTATGTGTGTATGTGTGTATGTGTGTATGTGTGTATGTGTGAGTTCTTTCCCTATAGACTTCACGTGAAGCTACTTTATATACCTGACAGTATTCTTAGATAGGTTTTGTATGAAAATGACTTCGATAAGTATCAGTAATCGATAATCAAAATAATCTGATGTAAGAAAGAACAGGCGATTTTGACCAAAGTTAACACCTTACACAGCCTAACATCACGTGCCTTTGATTAGTTTTATGACCACACAAACCGAAAGACATGACATATAAAATTAACAGTAGACCCTTTGATATGACAGGGACACGTTCGAAATGAACTTTTCTGTTAAAAGCACAATTGTATTATGATACTTGCCATTTTCATTTTAAGCTTAAATTCAAGCCATTATTACCGCACAAGCAGTAAAGCTAGCCATATATAACCACCAGTAGGTTCATTGATATGACAGAGGTGCGTTTGACATAAAGGTTTCTGTTTTAAGCACAACTGAAGCATGATATTAGACATTTGCATTTTAAACTTTAATGCAAATCATTATATATAAAAATAATTTTATAAAATCATCAGTAGGGTCTCTACAGTGCAATGTAAACTACAATGTATGGTGGACTATCACTGCAGAGAGACATGTAAAGCTTCCTCTCGATGCACCATGATGGGTCCCCAACTAGAGCAGGTGAGCAATCGATTTAATTGAAAATGGGCGATTTCATCGATTTCAATGAAAATAAAAATATGGGAGTGTGAAACATTCGTTATTCATCATTCAATTCCGACTAACGTCATGTCTCTCATGCAAGTATACATACATATATATATATATATATAAATATATATATATATATATATATATATATATATATATATATATATATATATATATATATATACGAGGTGCCTTCAATACGTTTCCAGACGTTTTTGTACAGACATTTAAAATTTTCTTACACTCTCTTGAAAATTCAGTATGTCCTGGCTATACGTCTTATAAAATGACTGGCCGATTTTTATGATTTCATATTCAAATGAACAGCTACAGCAGTAATTAGAATATAGCCTACTAAAATATGATTGTCACAGCTGGTGAATTTCAAAAAAGAAATCTGGACATAAGAACAATATGCAACTAAATTCTATTTTAAACTTGGAATAAATACCAGAAACGTATGGAATGCTTCAGGCTGCTTTTTGATCATCTGGCATAAGTGGTATAAAAGATTCAAGGAACGTAGGGACACTGTGAGGGATGATGAGGTAGGGGAGGACTAATGATTCAGAACACCAGAGTTGATTGACCAAATAAAAATTTCATAGATAAGGACCGTCGTGTGTCTATAGACCCATTAAAAGCACAGTTTGATGTCAGTGTGGGAACTGTACATACAATTAATCACGAGGAACTAAAGATATGGAAGATTTGCGTGAAGCTTGTCCCAAGGGTGTTTAGAGATGATCAGAAAGAAAGACGTTATCATGACAGCAGGGAGATGGTCGAGCTGATCACTTCAGATCCCGCTGTTCTTGACGCTCTCATGACCTGTGATAAAAGCTGGATTTACTGCTATGACATAGAGGCCAAGAGTTTCTAGTGGAAGAATGTTGGCTCTACCATATCCAAGACCAGACAGAACAAATCCACCCAGAAAGCTATGATGATCTCTTTTTGTGACAGCACAGACATGATCTACATGTACTGGTTTCCCATTGGATAAGCAGTCAACAAGGAATACTATGTTGAGGTTTTAAGGGAGTTCATGAAGAGATTTTGTCGGAAGAGGCCAGCATTCTTTAAATCGAGTCAGTGGCATTTTCACCAGGACAATGCACCTGTCCACAACTCCATCTTTGTCACAGAATATTTGACCAAAATGCACATCAATACAGTTCCTTACTTTCTCTATAGTCCAGACCTTGCTCCCTGTAACATTTGGTTATTCTCTAAGCTCAAGGAAAACTTTAGAGGCTATCGTTATGAAACAATTGAGAAGATGAAAGAGGCTGACACAAAAAAGTTGTTGGAACAATACAAAAAGTGCATTGCAACCGGAGGAGATTACTTGGGAGGATATGAGAGTTTCATGCGTGGACTATCAATAAAAGTACACATACGAAAAATGTCTAGAAACTTATTGAAAGATCCTCGTATATATATTGTACGATCGTTTCGGAAACGATGTTTTTATTGAGATAGACAATATATATAATATTTTAAGGGGATTAGAACAATAGTCCGAAGAGCAGAGTATATTTTGATGCATCAGTAAAATAATACAATTAAAATAAAATAAAAAAGTGCTCGTTACAATGCAGACATATAACAAGCTCGTTAGGTATATATAATCTAGAGATATTTTAATATTGAGTAAGATAATTGAGAATTTATAATTAAAATTAAAAATTAAAAATTGGTTTCACAAGAAAGAACAAACAAAATCAATAAATTAAACAATCGTTTCGGAAACGATGTTTTTATTGAGATAGACAATAAATCTTGGACGATAATTTTATCATAAAGTTTTTTGAAACGAAGTCTCCTCATCAGCAAAAATATTGGGTGTTTTTTTTTAAAAACACCAAAAATAAAACTAGCATTTTTAGGTAAGATAAATGAATCTTTAATGGTCCGCCTTCTAAAAGTCTAAATATCACGGTCAACGCATTCATTTGGATGAATGACTAATTATAAATGATCAATCATCTTCCTCAATATATATATATATATATATATATTTATATATATATATATATATATATACATATATAAATTAAAACATATACATATGAAAGTTATGATATATATATAAATATATATATATGTATGAGTTAAATATATATATATACACATGACAGTTAATATATATATATATATGAAAGTTAAAACATACATATACATGAAACTTAATATACATATAAATATATATATATATATATATATATATATATATACATGAAAGTTAAAAATACACCAAAGTTAAAACATATATGAAAGTTAAAACATACATTAAAGTTAAAAAATACATTAAAGTTAAAACATATATGGAAGTTAAAAAATACATGAAAGTTAAAACATATATGAAAGTTAAAACATATATGAAAGTTAAAAAATACATTAAAGTAAAAAAATACATTAAAGTTAAAAAATACATGAAAGTTAAAACATATATGAAAGTTAAAAATACATGAAAGTTAAAACATATATTAAAGTTAAAAATACATTAAAGTTAAAAATACATGAAAGTTAAACATATATGGAAGTTAAAAAATACATGAAAGTTAAAAAATTTATGAAAGTTAAAAAATACATTAAAGTTAAAACATATATTAAAGTTAAAAAATACATCCAAGTTATAACATATGTGAAAGTTAAAAAATATATGAAAGTTAACAAATACATGAAAGTAAAAACATATATGAAAGTTAATCATATATGAAAGTTAAAAAATACATTAAAGTTAAAAAATACATGAAAGTTAACAAATACATGATAGTTAAAACATATATTAAAGTTAAAACATACATGAAAGTTAAAATATATATGAAAGTTAAAAAATACATTAAAGTTAAAAAATACATGAAAGTTAACAAATACATGATAGTTAAAACATATATTAAAGTTAAAACATACATGAAAGTTAAAAAATATGAAAGTTAAAAAATACATTAAAGTTAAAAAATACATGAAAGTTAAAATATATATGAAAGTTAAAAAATACATTAAAGTTAAAAAATACATTAAAGTTAAAAAATACATGAAAGTTAACAAATACATGATAGTTAAAACATATATTAAAGTAAAAACATACATGAAAGTTAATCATATATGAAAGTTAAAAAATACATTAAAGTTAAATCATATATGAAAGTTAAAAAATACATTAAAGTTAAAAAATACATGAAAGTTAACAAATACATGATAGTTAAAACATATATTAAAGTTAAAACATACATGAAAGTTAAAAAATATGAAAGTTAAAAAATACATTAAAGTTAAAAAATACATGAAAGTTAAAATATATATGAAAGTTAAAAAATACATTAAAGTTAAAAAATACATTACAGTTAAAACATATATGAAAGTAAAAACATATATGAAAGTGAAAAAATACATCAAAGTTAAAACATATATGAAAGTTAAAACATATATGAAAGTTAAAAAATACATTAAAGTTAAAAATACATGAAAGTTTAAACATATATGAAAGTTAAACAATACATTAAAGTTAAAACATATATTAAAGTTAAAAAATACATGAAAGTTAAACATATATGAAAGTTAAAAAATACCTTAAAGTTAAAACATATATTAAAGTTAAAAAATACCTTAAAGTTAAAACATATATGAAAGTTAAAAAATACCTTAAAGTTAAAACATATATTAAAGTTAAAAAATACCTTAAAGTTAAAACATATATTAAAGTTAAAAAATACATGAAAGTTAAAACATATATGAAAGTTAAAAAATACATTAAAGTTAAAAAATACATTAAAGTTAAAACATATATGAAAGTTAAAAAATACATTAAAGTTAAAAAATACATAAAAGTTAAAAATACATGAAAGTTAAAACATATATGAAAGTTAAAAAATACATGAAAGTTAAAAAATTTATGAAAGTTAAAAAATACATGAAAGTAAAAACATATATTAAAGTTAAAAAATACATGAAAGTAAAAAAATACATTACAGTGAAAACATATATGAAAGTTAAAACATATATGAAAGTTAAACATATATGAAAGTTAAAAAAAACATTAAAGTTAAAAAATACATTAAAGTTTAAAAATACATGAAAGTTAAAACATATATTAAAGTTAAAACATACATGAAAGGCAAAACATATATGAAAGTTAAACAATACATTAAAGTTAAAAAATACATTACAGTGAAAACATATATGAAAGTTAAAACATATACGAAAGTTAAAAAATACATTAAAGTAAAAAAATACATTAAAGTTAAAACATATATGAAAGTTAAAACATATATTAAAGTTAAAAAATACATTAACGTTAAAAATACATGAAAGTTAAAACATATATGAAAGTTAAAAAATACATGAAAGTTAAAACATATATGAAAGTTAAAAAATACATTAAAGTTACAACATATATTAAAGTTAAAAAATACATTTAAGTTAAAAAATACATTAAAGTTAAAACATATATGAAAGTTAAAAAATACATTAAAGTTAAAAAATACATTAAAGTTAAAACATATATAAAAGTTAAAAAATACATGAAAGTAAAAACATATATGAAAGTTAAAAAATACATGAAAGTTAAAACATATATGAAAGTTAAAAAATACATTAAAGTTAAAACATATATGAAAGTTAAAAAATACATTAAAGTTAAAAAATACATTAAAGTTAAAACATATATGAAAGTTAAAACATATATGAAAGTTAAAAAATACATTAAAGTAAAAAAATACATTAAAGTTAAAACATATATGAAAGTTAAAAAATACATGAAAGTAAAAACATATATGAAAGTTAAAAAATTCATAAAAGTTAAAACATATATGAAAGTTAAAACATACATTAAAGTTAAAAATACATGAAAGTTAAAACATATATGAAAGTAAAAAAATACATGAAAGTTAAAACATATATGAAAGTAAAAAATACATTAAAGTTAAAACATATATTAAAGTTAAAAAATACATTAAAGTTAAAACATATATGAAAGTTAAAACATATATTAAAGTTAAAAAATACATTAAAGTTAAAAAATACATTAAAGTTAAAAATACATTAAAGTTAAAAAATACATTAGAGTTAAAACATATATGAAAGTTAAAACATATATGAAAGTTAAAAAATACATTAAAGTTAAAAAATACATTAAAGTTTAAAAATACATGAAAGTTAAAACATATATGAAAGTTTAAAAATACATGAAAGTAAAAACATATATTAAAGTTAAAAATACATTAAAGTAAAAACATATATTAAAGTTAAAAAATACATTAAAGTTAAAACATATATAAAAGTTAAAACATATATGAAAGTTAAAAAATACATGAAAGTTAAAAAATATATTAGAGTTAAAACATATATGAAAGTTAAAACATATATGAAAGTTAAAAAATACATTACAGTTAAAAAATACATTAAAGTTAAAAAATACATTAAAGTTAAAACATATATGAAAGTTAAAAAATACATGAAAGTAAAAACATATATGAAAGTAAAAAAATACATTAAAGTTAAAACATATATTAAAGTTAAAAAATACATTAAAGTTAAAACATATATTAAAGTTAGAAAATACATTAAAGTTAAAACATATATTAAAGTTAAAAAATACATTAAAGTTAAAACATATATGAAAGTTAAAAAATATATGAAAGTTAAAAAATACATTAAAGTTAAAAAATACATGAAAGTTGAAAAATACATGAAAGTTAAAACATATATGAAAGTAAAAAAATACATTAAAGTTAAAACATATATGAAAGTAAAAAAATACATTAAAGTTAAAACATATATTAAAGTAAAAATATACATTAAAGTTAAAACATATATGAAAGTAAAAAAATACATTAAAGTTAAAACATATATTAAAGTTAAAAAATACATTAAAGTTAAAACATATATGAAAGTTAAAAAATATATGAAAGTTAAAAAATACATTAAAGTTAAAAAATACATGAAAGTTGAAAAATACATGAAAGTTAAAACATATATGAAAGTTAAAAAATACATTAAAGTTAAAACATATATGAAAGTTAAAAAATACATTAAAGTTAAAACATATATGAAAGTTAAAAAATATATGAAAGTTAAAAAATACATTAAAGTTAAAAAATACATTAAAGTTGAAAAATACATGAAAGTTAAAACATATATGAAAGTTAAAAAAGACATGAAAGTTAAAACATATATTAAAGTTAAAAAATACATTAAAGTTAAAACATATATGAAAGTTAAAACATATATGAAAGTTAAAAAATACATTAAAGTTAAAAAATACATTAAAGTTAAAAAATACATGAAAGTTAAAACATATATTTAAGTTAAAACATATATGAAAGTTAAAAAATACATTAAAGTTAAAAAATACATTAAAGTATAAAAATACATGAAAGTTAAAACATATATGAAAGTTAAAAAATACATGAAAGTTAAAACATATATGAAAGTTAAAAAATACATGAAAGTTAAAACATATATGAAAGTTAAAACATACATTAAAGTTAAAACATATATGAAAGTTAAAAAATACATTAAAGTTAAAACATATTAAAGTTAAAACATACATTAAAGTTAAAACATATATAAAAGTAAAAACATACATGAAAGTTAAAACATATATGAAAGTAAAAAAATACATTAAAGTTAAAACATATATTAAAGTTAAAAAATACATTAAAGTTAAAACATATATGAAAGTTAAAACATATATGAAAGTTAAAAAATACATTAAAGTTAAAAAATACATTAAAGTTAAAAATACATTAGAGTTAAAACATATATGAAAGTTAAAACATATATGAAAGTTAAAAAATAAATTAAAGTTAAAAAATACATTAAAGTTTAAAAATACATGAAAGTTAAAACATATATGTAAGTTAAAAAATACATGAAAGTTAAAACATATATTAAAGTTAGAAAATACATGAAAGTTAAACCCTATATGAAAGTTTAAAATACGTTAAAGTTAAAACATATATGAAAGTTAAAAAATACATTAAAGTTAAAACATATACGTAAGTTAAAAAATATATGAAAGTTAAAAAATACATTAAAGTTAAAAAATACATTAAAGTTTAAAAATACATGAAAGTTAAAACATATATTAAAGTTAAAAATACATGAAAGTTAAAACATATATGAAAGTTAAAAAATACATTAAAGTTAAAACATATATGAAAGTTAAAAAATACATGAAAGTTAAAACATATATTAAAGTTAAAAAATACATGAAAGTTAAAAAATACATTAAAGTTAAAACATATATGAAAGTTAAAACATATATGAAAGTTAAAAAATACATTAAAGTTAAAAAATACATTAAAGTTAAACAATATATGAAAGTTAAAAAATACATGAAAGTTAAAACATATTAAAGTTAAAACATACATGAAAGTTAAAACATATATGAAAGTTAAAAAATACATTAAAGTTAAATCATACATGAAAGTTAAAAAATACATTAAAGTTAAAACATATATGAAAGTTAAAAAATACATTAAAGTTAAAACATATATGAAAGTTAAAAAATATATGAAAGTTAAAAAATACATTAAAGTTAAAAAATACATTAAAGTTTAAAAATACATGAAAGTTAAAACATATATTAAAGTTAAAAAATACATTAAAGTTAAAACATATATGAAAGTTAAAAAATACATTAAAGTTAAAACATATATGAAAGTTAAAAAATACATGAAAGTAAAAACATATATGAAAGGTGAAAAATACATTAAAGTTAAAACATATATGAAAGTTAAAAAATACATTAAAGTTAAAACATATATGAAAGTTAAAAAATATATGAAAGTTAAACAATACATTAAAGTTAAAAAATACATTCAAGTTTAAAAATACATTAAAGTTAAAACATATATGAAAGTTAAAAAATACATTAAAGTTAAAACATATATGAAAGTTAAAAAATACATTAAAGTTAAAACATATATGAAAGTTAAAAAATACATGAAAGTTAAAACATATATTAAAGTTAAAAAATATATGATAGTTAAAAAATACATGAAAGTTAAAACATATATTAAAGTTAAAAAATACATTAGAGTTAAAACATATATGAAAGTTAAAACATATATGATAGTTAAAAAATACATGAAAGTTAAAAAATACATTAAAGTTAAAAAATACATTAAAGTTAAAACATATATGAAAGTTTAAAAATACATGAAAGTAAAAACATATATGAAAGTTAAACATATATGAAAGTTAAAAAATACATTAAAGTTAAAAAATACATTACATTTAAAAAATACATGAAAGTTAAAACATATATTAAAGTTAAAACATACATGAAAGTTACAACATATATTAAAGTTAAAAAATACATTAAAGTTAAAAAATACATTACAGTTAAAACATATATGAAAGTTAAAAAATACATTAAAGTTAAAAAATACATGAAAGTAAAAACATATATGAAAGTTAAAAAATACATGAAAGTAAAAACATATATTAAAGTTAAAAAATACATGAAAGTAAAAACATATATGAAAGTTAAAAAATACATTAAAGTTAAAACATATTAAAGTTAAAAAATACATTAAAGTTAAAACATATATGAAAGTTAAAAAATACATTAAAGTTAAAACATATAGTAAAGTTAAAAAATACATTAAAGTTAGAAAATACATTAAAGTTAAAAAATACATTAAAGTTAAAAAATACATTAAAGTTAAAACATATTAAAGTTAAAAAAGACATGAAAGTTAAAACATATATGAAAGTTAAAAAATACATTAAAGTTAAAACATATATTAAAGTTTAAAAATACATTAAAGTTAAAACATATATGAAAGTTAAAAAATACATTAAAGTTAAAACATATATGAAAGTTAAAAAATACATTAAAGTAAAAACATATTAAAGCAAAAAAATACATGAAAGTTAAAACATATATGAAAGTTAAAAAATACATTAAAGTTAAAACATATATTAAAGTTAAAAAATACATTAAAGTTAAAAAATACATTAAAGTTAAAAAATACATTAAAGTTAAAAATACATGAAAGTAAAAACATATATTAAAGTTAAAAAAATACATGAAAGTTAAAACATATATGAAAGTTAAAAAATACATTAAAGTTAAAACATATATTAAAGTTAAAAAATACATTAAAGTTGAAACATATATGAAAGTTAAAAAATACATGAAAGTAAAAACATATATGAAAGTTAAAAATACATAAAAGTTAAAAAATACATTAAAGTTAAAACATATATGAAAGTTAAAACATATATGGAAGTTAAAAAATACATTAATTTTAAAACATATATTAATGTTAAAACATATATGAAAGTTAAAAAATACATTAAAGTTAAAAAATACATTAAAGTTAAAAAATACATGAAAGTAAAAACATATATGAAAGTTAAAAATACATAAAAGTTAAAAAATACATTAAAGTTAAAACATATATGAAAGTTAAAACATACATGGAAGTTAAAAAATACATTAATGTTAAAACATATATTAAAGTTTAAACATATATGAAAGTTAAAATATATATGTAAGTTAAACATATATGAAAGTTAAAACATATATGGAAGTTAAAACATATATGAAAGTTAAAACATATATGAAAATTAAAACATATATGAAAGTTTAAATATATATGTAAGTTAAAACATATATGAAAGTTAGAACATATATGAAAGTTAAAATGTATATGTAAGTTAAAACATATATGAAAGTTAAAACATATATGAAAGTTAAAATATATATGTTAGTTAAAACATATATGAAAGTTAAAACACACACACATATATATATATATGAAAGTTAAAACATATATATATATATATATATATATATGAAAGTTAAAACATATATATATATATGAAAGTTAAAACATATATATATATATATATGAAAGTTAAAACCTATATATATATAAAAGTTAAAACATATATATATTAAAGTTAAAACATAAATATATGTATATGAACGTAAAAACATATATATATATATATATATATATATATAAATGAAAGTTAAAACATACATATATATGTATGAAAGTTTAAACATATATATATATGGTATATATATATGTATATATATATATATATATTATTCCTTAATTGTATATATATATGTTTTACCTTTCATATATATATATATATATATATATATATATATATATATATATATATATATTAATTTATTTTTATTTCGGACTACAAGTCTCATCTTCATTAGTTGTTGTTTTTCATCTTTTATTGGATTGTTTATCCACAACGTTTCGGCCAACTAATTCCTCTGGCCTTCGTCAGGTGGTAACCGCGACAGATAGGAACTTCGAATCTCCTAACTGCATTCTCAGCCACCATTAGTAGTCCGAAATAAAAATAAATTTATATACATAATGCTCATCTCAAAAATGAATTCCAATTAAGGAATAATATATATACACCAATCGGTACGGACCCGACTATGGAAGATCAGATAATAAATAAACGTGGGTTCATAAGATCAAAGAATCCAAGCTTGATCGCCCTTCGGGGCCCGTGGCGCAGTTGATAGAGACGTTGAATCTCTACAGTTCCAGATGAGCATTGTCTGAAGATAGCGGTTTCAATCCCACCCAAAGCGTGCCAGAGGTTAATTGGCCAAAAATGTGGTGTGACGACAACAACTACGGATGGCAATGCTGAAAGGTAAAACACACACACACACACACACACACACATATATATATATATATATATATATATATATCTGAAAGTTAAAACATATATATATATGTGAAACTTAAAACATATATATATATATATATATATATATATATATATATATATATATATATGAAAGTTAAACCATATATATGACGAAGGCCAGAGGAATTAGTTGGCCGAAACGTTGTGAATAAACAATCCAATAAAAGATAAAAAACAACAACTAATGAAGATGAGACTAGTAGTCCGAAATAAGAATAAATTAATATATATATATATATATATATATATATATATATATATATATATGAAAGTTAAAACATGTGTATATGAAAGTCAAAACATATTCATATATATTTCTATATATAAAAGTTTCTACAGAAAGATGAAAAGAAAAAATAAAGAAAATGTAAAAGAAGATGGTAAAAATTCCAATCCGTCTTCTGAAATAGAGAGAGAGGGAAGATCTCGACGAAAAAGTCAGCTTCGTTTCTATGATAATTCATCAAAATTTAATCAGTCGATTAAGAGAACAGTGCGTTGGCATGCAAATAAGATGTACCAATTGATAGAATTGCAAGACCAGACGAGAATAATCGACAACCGCTGCTGCTTTTTTCTTTTGCTATAGTTTTAATAATTATGGGGCGGAAGCGGACACAGATATACGAAATCTGAAATAAAACAGAATATGATAGAAATACAATATATCTAACAACAATAACCAAGTAAAACCTGGAAAAAAGAAACGAAAGGAAGATATGTTTTTCCTGGTACTTTCACTTAACGTAAATACCATCGACATACCAGACTATATCAGCAAAATTCCACCGTTTCACTGTAGAAGTCTCCAAATGTTGGAAAAATTTCTACACCAATGACTTATTCCATCGAACTTCTTATCTTTGGTATTCCTTTCCTGCTCCGTGGACTAAAATACAGAAATTTAAATGTAATGTTCACAAATATATTGCGTCAGAACTCTCTACTGAGAATACCCCAATAAATCTGGCTCTTCATCACAGTAGCCAATTACGTCTCACTGGCCACATTGTTTGGGATGAATTAAAAGTATATCCCTACTTGTACATAAAGTGAACTTTGTGTGTATGTGTGTTTGTGTGTATGTGTGTTTGTGTGTATGATTGCTTGTGTGTATGTGTGTTTGTGTGTATGATTGCTTGTGTGTTTGTGTATATGTGTGTTTGTGTGTATGTATGTTTGTGTGTATATATGCTTGTGTGTATGTGTGCTTGTGTGTATGTGTGTTTGTGTGTATGATTGCTTGTGTTTTTGTGTGTTTGTGTGTATGATTGCTTGTGTGTATGTGTGTTTGGTGTATGTATGTTTGTGTGTATATATGCTTGTATGATTGCTTGTGTGTATGTGTGTTTGTGTGTATGATTGCTTGTGTGTATGTGTGTTTGTGTGTATGATTGCTTGTGTGTATGTGTGTTTGTGTGTATGATTGCTTGTGTGTTTGTGTGTATGTATGTTTGTGTGTATATATGCTTGTTTGTATGTGTGTTTGTGTGTATGTCTGTTTCTGTGTATGTGAGTTCGTTTCCTATAAACTTTGCAACGGCTGGGCTGATATTTTTACATTTTACACAAATCTTCTTTATGTGTCTGGCAGTGTTCTTAGATAGACTTTGCATCAAAATGTCCCGATAAGTACCAAAATCAATTCTAGAAAAAATTCAATTTTTTTTTTTTTTATTATTCAATTTTCACCCCAAACAAGGCACAGTGCCACTTTGAAGCAGGGGCCTACTATTAGGGAATTAATTAGCGGGGTCATTATGAGGGGAGAAGAGTAGAAAGATGTTTGTTAACATTACACTTGAACTTCTGCATATCATTGCAGTTGGGAAAGCAGAATCCCGGAAGAAACTATTGGAGTAAAAGGCTTTCTTGCACCTAGGGATCTCTACTGTAAAGGGATGAGACTTAGTAGCTTGTCGGGTTTGTCGGGGGTAGTTACGTCGGGGAGGTACAAGTGTTTGCAGTTCGTCAGAGCATTCACCATTAAAGTATTTGTAGAACAGGCAGAGGGATGCAACATCTCATCGATGGGACAGAGGCTGAAGCTTAGATGACAGTTCAGGACCTATCAGGTTGGCGACTCTCTTTTGAACCCTGTCCAGGAGCGAGAGACAAGCAGCAGATGCACCAGCCCAGATGTGACAACAGTACTCCATACATGGGCGAATGGTTGCCTTATAGAGGTATAGGATACTGGCAGGCGTAAGTAGTTTTCTAGCACGGTAGAGGGAGCCAACCTTCCTTGCAGCAGCCTTGGCAATGCTCTCAATGTATCTATTCCAGTTCATATTCCCTGTAAACGTTAGGCCGAGGAGTTTAAAAGAAGTACTTTCAGGCAATGTGTTCTTGGCCATTGCTATTGGTGGTAGAGAAGGTTTCTTGTAGTTATTGAAGGAAACAAGCTTAGTCTTAGCAGCATTGAATGTGACCAACCATTTTTGTCCCCATTCCACTACGGATTGGAGGTCGTCCTCTAGTGTTTCTGCCATTTCCTTGGATATGTGTTCATTTGTTTTCCCCTCATATCTGTTATAGAGAGTGGTGTCATCGGCAAATATACCCATCTCCGAAACAATATTATCAGGGAGGTCGTTTATGAATATCAGGAATAATAGAGGTCCAAGGATAGACCCCTGAGGTACTCCCGCATTTATGTCATATTGTTTGGATGTATGTCCGTCGAGGACAACTTTGATTTTTCTATTACTTAAGAAGGATTTAATTACATTATGAATTCTTCCAGTGATTCCATATGATCTAATTTTCCTTAGAAGACCATCGTGCCATACCCTGTCAAAAGCCTTAGATATATCAAGGGCCACCGCTCTACCCTCCCCTGTTTTATCCAATGAACGGTATATACGTTCAGAAACTACAGTTAAGATATCTGCTGTTGAACGGGCTTGCCTGAATCCATATTGTTTGTCAGTCAGGAGTTTAGCAGCTGTTAGGTGCTGGACTAGGGCTTGATTAACTAAGGACTCAAATATTTTGGCGAAAAGCGGGAGGAGGCTAATGGGGCGATAATTTAGTGGGTCAGTTCTTTCACCAGAATTCTTGAAGACTGGTACCCCAGAGAATTAAAGAAAAACAGTTCGATTTTGACTAAAGTTAACAATCTAGTACAGCCTAAGACCACGAAAGCATTTGAGAAGTTTTATCACCGCATAAGCAAAAGAGCTCGGCGTATTAAATCAACAGTATGGTTCTTTCATAAAACATGGATGCATTCGAAATAAATATTTCAGTTTAGAACACAATGAAACCATAATAATTTACTTTTCATTTTAAACTTTAATTCAAGCCATTATAGAAAAATAATCTAACAAAATCAACTGTTGGTTCAGAACAGTGCAACGTAGGCTACAATGTATCGTGGACTAAGTCACTACGAGAGGCATGGAAACTTCCTCTCGATACGCCATGGTGGGACCTAAACTAGAACAGGCAATCAATTGATTTCGTTGACAAATAGATAATTTCACTGATTTTGATGGCAATAAAAGTATTCAAAATGTGGAATATTCGGCAATCCTAATTCAACCCTAGGCAACGCCGGGTCTCCCTGCTACTTTCTTAATTTAATTGATTAACTATTTCATTTTTCATTTTTCTGTTCTATTGAAAACACCTTTTAGTTCAGTTTAGTTTTGTTTTCCAAATTATGCTAATCGGCGTAAGAATATTAATTCTCTGATGAAAATAGTTTATCCAAATCCATGCATTAAAGACTTTCTTTAAATCCTTATTTGAATTCATGATGGAATAATAATTACTGTAATTTATTCAATTGTTATTTTCTTCATCATTTTTTCTTATTTTAAGTTGTATCGCGTTGACTTAGAATTATGTTTTATGCCAAATTGATGATGGAATGTGATTAGATTTGTGCTAATTTTGTATCGCATATTAATCCGTATTAATCCCTAACTGTGCATCAAACGGATACTATAATAGTTTACTGCACCTTATCATATCAAAAGTCCATACAAAATTTCAGTCAGATTGACTGAGTAATTTCCGAAAAAAGTGGAACAGACAGACAGACAAACAATCTAAGAGAAATATGATATAGGTTATTATTATTGGTATCATTTCTCTCATCACATTTTGTGTCCGGCTGTTGTTATTGCCGATTATATGCTGATAGGCGGATATGCTGATAGGCGGATCAGATTAAATGACCATAGGCTATTAGAATTTTCTGTCTTAGTCTTTCAGCACTTTCCGCAAGATTCTGGCGGTTCCCTACAAGGCAGTCTTTTGAAGTACTCCAACATTGCATGGATCCCAATTTTCTAAATCCACTTGTCAGATCCTTTTGTTACACTCCCAAGAGCTCCCTTCACAATAGGTATAACTTCTACTTTTTCACCTCCTACAATCTTTTTATCTCCCTTTTCAAGTGTTGCTACTTTTTGACCTTCTTCTTTCCTTTGCCCCTCACATTCACATCAACTGGCACTGCTATATCAATGACTATGGCCTTGTGTTCTTTTTTTTACAACAAGACTAACTCTGGTCTCCTTGCTTCAATCACATTATCACATTGGATATGCATATCCCACAATAATTTCACATTGAAACTCTCCACCACCTCTTCTAGAACATGCTCATACCATTTTTCACTGCATTCCAACCCTTTTCTTGTAATATTGTTATGCCACCTCTTGTACTCCTTTTAAGCTGACTTTTCACAACTAGTGACAAAGTCTTGTTCATTCTCACCTTTCTGTCCACACAATTGACACAGATGACTTTCAGCCGTTTTATCAATGTGATATTTTACATAATTGGTTCTGAGTGCTTCCGTGTACTCTGTATTAGAGGTTCTGTCCCAATTTTCATTGTAACAAAGATTGCCAGGTGTTTTGCTTGTTCACTGTCTCTAGTAGATTAGCTCTATTGGATTGAACATGCATTTTCTTATCAATCCATTTGTCTTTTGCTTTTCGTTCATTTTTTGCTTTAAATTCCTTGCTTTGTACTAGTTCTCACCCTTGACTTTTTTATTAGCTTTTCCTTACAGTCAGAGATGTAAACTTTCAAACTATTTTCTTCTTTCACGCATCGTTGTACAACTATTAGTCTTCGTGCTCATTCTTTAATTTTCACATATAACATATATCGACATCACTAAAGGATGATGAGTTCCAATCATGTTCGTCGTTTTCCTTGTCTTCCTGTCCATATCTTTCAGCTTGTAATACTCTTCCCTGTGTCGAAATACTAAGTCCCATGTGTTTAATTGCGGATATTTTGTTTTTCCCATACAATGTCGACTTAACACCCATTCGTAGGGTTCTCTTGTATTCTTTTCATATTTTCCCTTCTTTTATCTAATATCTTAGTAGTTGTATCCTTCTTCTCCAACCCATTTTATCATTTCCCCATTCAAAAGTTTTACTCTTTTACTTTCAACTTTTGTTCCTTTTTTCTTCGTTCTTTGCGTACAACTTTAAGTCATCCATAATAATATTTTTGCTGCTATTTAACCCCAAACAGGGTACCCCTGACAAATTTGACAAATTTACAGGAGATATTATGTAGGAAGTTGAGCAGCAGGATATTTGTTCATATAACACTTGAATTTCTGCATGTCAGTACAATAAGAGTATTAGGAATGCAGGAGGGGATTCCAAAGTCTAGCAGTTCGAGAGAAGAAAGAAACTATTTGCATAGAAGCTTTTCCGGCATCTGGGGATCTCTACAATGTTGAAGTGGGATTTTGCTGCTTGTTGGGTTAGTCAGAAATATCTACGTCGAGGGGGTAAAAGTGTTTTGAGTTTGTCAGAGCACATTCCATTAAAGTACTTGTAAAAATGCATTGATATGCAACATTTCAGCGATGGGACAGCGGTTGGAGCTCAGTTGCTAGTATGGGACCTATTAGATTTTTTAAAGAGTCAGAAACTCGTAACAAGTGCACCAGTCCAGATGTGGCAACAAACTCCATGCATGGGCGAATAGTGGCTTTCTAGAGGTACTGAATACTCTCAGGTGTCAGTAACCTTCAGACAGAGCCCACTTTCTTTGCAGCAGCCTTGCCAATGACCTCAGTGTATTTGTTCAAATTCATGTTCTATGTTAATATTAAGCCGAGAATCTCGTATATCATTAACCAGATAGCTACGAGTGGTTGAGAAAGTTTCTTGTAATTATTAAAGGAAATAAGCTTAGTCTTGGCAGTATTGAATGTTACCATCTATTTATGGCCCCATTCAACTACAGACTAGAGATCTCCCTCTAAGTTTTTAGTTATTTCCTTAGATATGTGTGCTCATTTGTTTCCTCTCAAGCCTGTTATATAGCGTGATGCCATCAGGAAATATACCCAGCATGAGTACTCAGTATTCTTTCCTTCTCCACTCGTAACATGTATTTACCTTTCATAATATAAACGACAAGAGTACTATACTCAAAACAAACAATAATGGTTACTAGCTGTCCCTCTGAAAAATCCCTTGCTTCACATGAACTTTCCACAGATCTTCTCTGATGACATTTTTTATAGTTTCATACATCTTCCCAGGAAATCTCATACACGAAAAGTGTAGATTTGTGGCTATTCTCTTACAATCCTGAATTATTCTCCTATTAATAAGCAATCGATCATTGGTCCTTCTACTACTTTGTTTACCATTTTGTTCCTCTAGTAAGATCTGTTGCTGTTCCAAATATTTTTAAATCTCATCTGTCCAAATGCTTGCAGTTTTCACATCACTAGAAAGCAGGTGATGGGCCGATAGTTATCAACCAAAATGCTCTTGGATGTATTCTTCTCGCAGAGCACCTTTCGTCCACACGTGCTCCATACAAGACGTATATCTCCTGTTAACATTATGTCAGCTGGAGATGCAATCCTTCCATGCAAGTTAGTAAGTTTTTAAACTAATACTGCTGTACATCATTTGGGCCGGGAGACTAATTATCCTACATTGTCGTCTCACTTGCTGTTTACTCCTTTATTTTATATTTCATTCTTCATTCATCCACAAAACATTTTCATTATTTTACTTTTTTATATTCCAAAATTTTGCGCATTCTTCTGATTTTGGATTTGATTGTCTATTAAGTCCTTTGCAGAACTTCTAGTGTAGATTAAACAAACTTTGAACTGTTTACTTCTCTCTTCGCCTTTCTTTCGCATTATTTGTTTGATTTCCTCTAGTTTTAATTCCATTTTTCACTCTGTGCTTTTCATTCAGTTGTTTGCATTTCTCTGTTTTCTCCATATCCAATTGTCCTCTCAACCCTCTTTCAAGCAAATTCCATCCTTTCTTAATGTTTTTGTGTAATCTTTTATTCTTCTTTTCCACCTTGGTTCATTTCTATTTAGGCGTCCACTTCTTTTCAATCTGAAATTTTCTGCAACCCAACCATTTTCTATTACGATCAAATTATTTGTTTTTGTGTCTTTAATTGCTTTTTTTGCTCTGTCTACCTTCATCTTCAGAGTTTTCTATCTAGTTTCTTTAACATAATTCCATCATTTCTTCCTTCCACTTCTTCAGTTTCTTCAAGCACTTTAACATCAGTTTCCCTATTATTACCAATTATATTGTCCCTTGTTTCTTCTCTATTTTTACCGCTTCATCCACATCTTCCACTTCATTCTCTGTCTTTTCCTCATCAATTTGCACATCTCTTTCTGTTCTCGTACGATCCCTCATTTCTTCTGTGTTCACTGACTCTTGTCTGATGACACACACGTTGTTCTATTGATTCAAACTTTTCCTGTCATCCCCATTCTCTAAACATACGCTTTCTGTACACTCCCTTTCGATTTTCATCATAAGGAAACACTCCATGATTATCTTCTTAAGCTTTTTACTCTACTTCCTCCTAGAAGTTGCAGGATAACGACCAGGTTCTCACTGCTGATCTAACATACACATGTCAAACGTAGGTTCTTCAGTTTTAGTTTCACTGTTATGCGCAATACCTTGATTCGATATTTCATTAGTTTAGTGAATTTTAGATATTTTTCTAGTAACTATCTTTAGTGGTTTGAAATCGGAGTTTTCCTTCTTCCAGAAGGACTTTCGAACATCACCTATTCAGAGCTACTGGTTTTAAGGCGCCAGTTTCTCGCTTGATGCACCCCATTCTGCCAGTAAAACAGGTTCGCCTGGTTTAATGACGAAGCTACACGAGTAGGCCAGGAGAAAGCATAAAATGTCAGAGGCTATAATTTTGAGCATGCGTTGGAGATACTTTACAGATTCTGTAAAATATTCCCAAGTAATAGCACTTTCACACCCAGCAATATGGCAACCAACAAGCCGGTATATTTATTTATTTATTTATTTATTATTATTATTATTATTATTATTATTATTATTATTATTATTATTATAGAAACAGTAGCAGCAGCAGTAGTAGTAGTAGTAGTAGTAGTAGTAGTAGGTAAAAGTGACAGGTCCGTCATTTCACGAACACTCCTCAACAATTAGAAATCTCTAGAAACACGCAAATATTTATTATCATTAGTTGCAACATCATTATTATTATTAGTAATAGTACTAGTTAGAAGATCAGAAGAAATGTTTGATGTAATGCAAACAGTCTTATAATTATACCTCTCTATTGCACATCATGATGTTTCATCCTTAACTTGGTTATTTCTGATCGTTTGGAACCTATAGATATATAGCAGCAGCAGTAGTAGTAGTAGTAGTAGTAGTAGTAGTAGTAGTAGTAGCAGCAGCAGCAGCAAATGTCTACCTTTTTATCATGTTTCACATACTCTAAAGGATTGTCACATAGATATTTTTCAATTTTGTCGAACAGTTTTGGAGCCTATAATACATAGAGGAAATACTGAAGTGTAATTCACTTATATTTATTGATTGTCTAAGATTGCATTAAGAATAAAGTAGGTCCTGAGAAAGATCCTGTGGAAATTCTTCGGGATAATAAGATTTTGAGAAAACTCAGTTGAAACCTTTCATGTTGTCCAAGAAACTAAGAAGTGATCGACCTATATTTGAGGAAGCACCAGAAGAGTGACCGACTTAGTTAAGACGGCAGTCGCCACCTGCGACCTAGCTTGATGACAAAAAAAATCACATTTTCGTGAATCAAAGGCATTTTAACTTTTGCCAAAATTACTTGATTATTAGGTTAAAATTATTTTGAATGCTAAAAACGTTCAAAAGTATCTCAGCTTTTTCAATTCCTAGCGGAGATTTTGTACGAATTCATTGATATTATTGGAAATATATGAACTCATCTCTCCTTTTTGCCTACTCTCAGCTGAACGGTCGATAAATTTGATCCTCAATTCATGACAACTGCAAAGATAGATATGTTAAAGAAAATATATCTCACCGTCATAGATGATTAGACTTTTGAGCCATTGATGGCTTAAGTCTCTGTATTAGAAAGTGTGTGTGTGTGTGTGTGTATATATATATATATATATATATATATATATATATATATATGTATGTGTGTGTGTGTCTGTGTCTGTGTGTGTGTCTGTGTATATATACTAGCAGCTCGCCTGGCATTGCCCGGTCGTAAAATACGCTTAAATATGATATTTTGATTAATGCAGATTTCGTATTTATTATCATATTATATTGGACCCAATATATGGCAATGATTTAAAAAGTTAAAAAAAAAATGACTCGTGCGCCACCACCGAGAATCGAAGCCAAAACGTTTAGTTTACAATTTACTTTTTCCTTTGAGGTTAATACCTGACCTATGAAAACATGTTTGCTGCAAGGCTAAAAATTAAAGCATGAAAAATAGCTATTACGTTACGCATGCATATTTTTAATGCCGTCGTTCAATCTTCACCTGGCAAATTCTATTCCTTTAATTTTCACACTTTTGCACCGGTCCGCCCCCCCCGGCTAAACCCCAAATATAAAGTTTCGCATTGGTTCAAATACCCTACATGTTAATTTTCCTATCTGTAGACCAAAAACCGACAGAGGAGTTTGGTAGGCAAAATTTTGAAAATAAATATATATATATACGCATACATAAATATATATAGAAAGAGGTTTGTGTTGACTATAAACTTTTTTACGCAAATATTACACAAGTATAAATCATGGAGAATATCTGCATGAATATAATTACATGTAATAAATAGTTAAGTAAAGATGATCGTCCCATAAGAAAACGGAGGAAAACATAGGGAATTAATTAAAATGGACGTTTAAAATAATATGCAAATTAGCTTGATCTTTTGTAGATGAATGCAATTCCACGATCATATATAACAAAGTTATATATATATATATATATATATATATATATATATATATATTTTAAATCAATAGAAAAAATGAGTTTGTACTATGAATATCAATACACAAAAAAAACGAGTTTGGATATATGTGTCTGTGTATAACAAGATATATTTTGGTGACTTAGAAATATTTAATTTTTTTGCCAAAGTTATTTCGATTTTATGTTAAAGCTATTTTGAAATTTTAATTTTGTTTCGTTTTAAAGTCTCCAATCCGTCTTCTAGCTATAAGCTGAACTTAGTCCAGAACGAAGAAAGGCTGGAAGTACGATAATTTAACATATACTCTGTGATACTGACGAAAACAAAATCTGATGACAAGTAACATTGCAAAGAAAAAAAAAGGTTTTTTATTTTAAGTAGTTGATACGTTATCTTACTAAGTGTTTTTTACTCTTTTTTATACTAAACAAGTCATATTGACATTTGGAACACAAGCAACTATTATTTGGGATTGTATATAACAGGGAAATGTGGGGATTTGAGCAACGGAATATCTGCTCACATTACATTTAAACTTCTGTATCTTAATACAGAGGAAGCAGGAAACAGGGATGGAATTTCAAAGTCCAGCAATCTGAAGGAAGGAAACTAATAGAGTAGAAGATTTTCCGGCATCTAAGGACCTCAACAGTAAAAGGATGGAATTATGCTACTTGTGGGGATAATCAGGAGTATTTACCTCGAGGGAGGCACGTACTATGAGTTCATAAGAGCACATTCTATTAAAGTACTTGTAAAACAGGCACAATGAGCCAACTACGGCGATGGGGCAGTGGTTGGAGTTTAACTGATAGTTCAAGATCTAATAAATTTTATACTCGCTACAAGAGCGTGCATATTGAGAATGCAGCTATTAAGGAAAATTATATGACCACCATTTGAATGGCAAAAGATTATTCAATGTTTAATGGCTCATCACATAAACTTATCATCAACAGCAGCAGTATCAGCATCATCATAATCATCAATTCAGCATTCGTTTTACAAGCTGGTATGTCTTGGATATCATTAAGAAATTAACTTTCAAATTAACCTATCTCTACCCAGGTCTTTATTTATCACTATTTCTCTCAAGTCATTTTTCACTTTCCCTAATGTTTTTCTTTGTATCTGGATCTGCCACCTTAACTCTTCTAAATCTATCGAAGTAAAAACTCGCTGATTCTTTCAACATCGCTATACTATCTATACAACTGAAGTATCCTTATAATTTCCAGATTTTATCTTCATCTAAACTAAGCCTGTCTTTATCACTCACATTGTACGTCCAGGTACTTTCCGTAGACTCCTTTTCACGTCTGTCCCCATCTGCTTCAGTGGCCTGTTTTTATAAAAGACAGAGTCCTCCAAATTTGTATATGTTCGTGAGAGCATACAAGATTCTGCGAGACTGAATTGTTTATAAGGCCGTAGGCGCCATTTTAGACCCTTTTCAGCATCATGACACTGCGTCGGCAAAGCGCACACCGAGGCCGTTCAAGAGTTAAGCCTGAATTCCCTCAATTTTCGCCACAATATATATATATATATATATATATATATATATATATATATATATATATATATATATATATATATATATACTAGAAAAATTCCTTCTGATTAATGTTTACGTGAGTTTTATATTTTTAAACTTTTTATAAAAACTCAGTTTTACTAGGGAATGTTGTTTTTGCGGATTTAAAAAATAAAACGTTATAACCCAAACTATTTTTTAGTCTTTACTTTTAAATGTTTTTATTGCACATCGTATAAAATGAGTCTGATAAAGAATATTGTAGAAAAAAAATGATTTTATTCGTTGATGCTATAGAAATTCCTGCAGATTATTACGAAAGTTTCCATTGCTTTGCTTGACAATTGAAAACAATTCTGAACCCCGATACGACAGTGTATTTGTAAAATAAAATGAACTTTATAAAATATTTCACATCTAAACTGCTATATTTCAGTAAATAATCTGGTCGAATTGACCAATTAATGTTGTTGTAATTCTCAAATATAAGGAAATTGAAGACCATTATCAGAAGGAACATTTCATTGGTATACACTGGCACGACTTCCGCCAAATAGAAAATGGAAGTCAAAATGTCTTCATAGCATCTCCCTTCATAATGACCCCGCTAATTAAGTCCCTAATAGTAGCCCCCTGCTTCAAAGTGGCACTGTGCCTTGTTTGGGGTGAAAATTGAATAAAAAAAAGTAATAACCAATTAACGTTGTTAAATTTTTATTTATAACAAAATTGGAGACCATTACATAAATATTAATCACCAGGAACATTTAATTGGGATACACCGACACGACTTCCGCTAAACAGAAAATGGAAGTCAAAACGACGTAAGTTTATTGGATTTAACTGTCCATAGAACGCTTTTTCATGGAACATATTTTTTCGTCTAACAATGTGATTTATGAAAAGACTTCAGGCCTACACGCAGTTAAATAGCAAAACATATTTCATATTGGCCAAGTAGCAAATATTATTAGTGTTCTAAATATTACTCTTGTTTGAATTGTCAGCGTTAATTGGCATTATATTAAATTAACTTCATAATATTTTATTACGTCGGTTCTTCTGTGACTTCGTCATGACAAAACCATATGTAATTCTAAGAATTACAAAGTATTCAATGAAACCAGAAATCGATGAAAAAAATAACACATAACATTTAAAGTTAGGTGTCGACAGCTTCTCTTGACGAGAGAGAAAATATGTATTTTAGGACCCTTGATTTTTTTTCAACAGGTTTTCATTTGCTCTCGTGAAACAACATCTATTAAATGTTTCAATATTTTAATTTCAATTTGTCATAGCGCTTTCGGATATTTCTCGTACAATTTCCAAGAAATAATAGCTTAATAGCAATTTTCAATAACTACAATAACAATAGCAACAGTAATAGAAGTCATTCTAACGTTTGCGTTAAATTAATTCTAGTACTGCTCTAACCTTACTGGCCGGTCAATGGCATGGCCGACCCGCGTGTTACGTAAATGTCCTGGAAATGGTATCAGATTCCAACACGATGGCTCGGTCAATAGGATTAAGGATATGAGGATCAGTCGGTTAGACGTCTTTTATCAGAGTTGAAAGTAAAGGCATACGTTAGGATTTGGGGCGTGGCTGGCTCCTTCCTTCTCTCAGGATGATGTCTCATTCTGGTGGTTTTCTACAGGTTGGAGTTCCTTTGACTGGAATTGTCTTCAGGTACCATTTCGAGATTTAAGACAGAACAAAACAACGCGCAACACAATTGTAATATATATGAGAAACCTTAACTATTTTATTTTTATACATAAATATATAAAAATATTTTACAATGTTTTTAAAAAAACAATCGAAAGTAACTAAGTCCTAACTAGTGCTGAAGGAGGGCGTGGCGCCCTCCTCTTATTTACAGAGAGCCAAAAATATGTGTCCTTACGCCATGGCTGTCAAAATCGAAAACAGAAAGGGAATTGCATTGTGGTTCCCGTTTAACTGTATCGCTCTGCGCGACTAATTCACACCCCGGTTATGGCAGTGGGGAACCACACAACCATTGGTATTAGAAATAGTGTCACGTTGCTTATTTAAGGAAACATGTCTAAATGAAGATTTGCATAAAGAAATCATTCATTTGAAACACTCCAAACGACGTTCAGTAATAGAAATACCAGATAAGAATGACAGGAGTCCGTGGTGTAGCGGATGAAGTATTTGGTAAATTCAGTTGTAAGTTACACTTTTCTAGAGGTTGAAGGTTTAATCCTCAGTGCAGGCGACACTTAAAATATAATTATAAATTACTTTAGACTTTTATCAAAAGAGCGATTTGATGAAAACCACTAAACTATCCAGTCAGATGAGCAGGAACAAAGTAAGCAGCAAATAGACCAGACAATTCAATTATATTTATAGACAAAAACTAAGACTAGCAACATGAAGTATGTGTGTGTGTTTGTGTGTGTGTGTGTGTTTGTGTGTGTGTGTGTGTATGTGTGAGAGAGTGGAGCCAATCAAATCACAGATACGTTTCTCTACCTCATCAGACCCTTTCAAATGGGCCAGGGATTTACCAGACCCAAAATTACAACAACTCTCCATACAGGGCTAATAACATATTGGAAGTGAATAGCTTAACATGTGAGAAAGTGTTTATGTCGATTAGGAGAACCGACTTAATGAGTAGCAGAAATAGCACTGACCCCAATACATCGACTCCACATCATGGTATAAGCGTTATAATCCAAAAGCAAACACTTCATTTCTATCAAGCGGCAGTTGGCGCAAGAAAACAGAAAGACGTACACATATTTTTATCATCTTCATTCAATCCGATTATCTATTCAATTGATTGAAAAAATATTTCTATTCATACTTATTTTCCATCATCCACTCACATGGCTTCAAAACTTGAAAAGAACTTGTTTTTACCCTCTATAAACTTTTCTAGAGTGTTAAAGAGTGTTTTCATCAAATAATATTTTTATTTCATGGAAAAAAAATAAAAGAAAAAGGGTATTGTCTATTATCAAACTTTGAAGTAATTGAATGCCGAAATCAAATATATCTTTTAAAAGATGCAATTTTATATTGAAACCTAATAAATTCATTTAGACATTATTTAGAGATAATACATTTCAAAAATACATCGAAGAGGTAGATGCTCTGCTGAACTGCACTATATGCTTCTATTCTGTAATACCTTCAAAGCAAGTAGCCGTGTATTTACCATCAATACAAAGAACTTTCTTTTCTTCCTCTCTGTATCTAGTACCAAACGGAAATTCTTTTCAAATCACTCATAATCTGTTTCTTCTTTATATATTAGATCTGTTTTTCTCACACATCGATGATTATGGTTCATCAGTCCCCTCTGCATGCAGACGGTTTCACTATGATGTTCACTGCAGTATAGCACCTATATTATATGTTGTAATTACTTGTTATGAAGGCGTTGCTTATACAGAACGAATAGTCTTAGCCATTATATATGAATCGGTAACACAGTGAAAAGTTGACCAATTCAATGCTGAAAAAAAAAACAACATATTAACCGATTGTCATCGCTAAAAAAAACAACAAAAGTAAACATATTAACCGATTGTCGGCACTAAAAAAAATTAAATATCTACAGATTTCAATCGTGCTGAAAAAAAAAACTAAATTAAACATATTAACAGATTGACGTCGCTAAAAAAAACAACAACAAAATTAAACATATTAACCGATTGTTGTCGCGCTGTACAGATTACACTCGTGCTAAAAAAACAAAATAAAACATATTAAGCAGTTGTCGCCACTAAAACAAAATTAAACATATAAACGATTGTCGTCACACTCTACATATTACAATCGTTCTGAAAAAAGCAACATACAAACAAAATTAAACCTATTAACCGATTAGCGTAGCTCTATACAGAAGATAATACCTTTGTTTGTTTTTTTGTTCTTTTTTGAGGGAGTAAATTTTTACATCAGTTTCACCTCCATAATGTTCCTTCACATAACGACTTCTATTTTGTTTTTGACTATGCTTGATTACGAAACTCTCATTTAAATTTAGTAACCGTTCTTAACATAGGAAGGTTGGGGTTTGGCCACCACCAACAACCGTACTTTATTTTTTTTACGAAGAGGGGGGGGCTGCGTCAACCGGGCAAAGCCAGTCAACGGCTCCTGCTAGTATTACAAGTCCAACTAGAGGCGAGTGCAAAGAAATTAAAGTTACGGCTCTAGTTATACAGAGAAAAAAAACCCTATGATACCTCTGTCACAGAGACTGTGAATTTCGCATCGACCTATGCAGTTACAGCCAACGATGATCTAACTAAACAGACAACTGGAATGTTTCCCACTGTCAATAGTTACCGACGAAAACCTAGGTGTTTGTCTAGAATTACCCTTATATTAAATAAAACAAAAATAAAGAACAATCTGTATAATGTACCTACACATGACGAAAGATAATATCGTATTCCAAAACAATCACGTAAATCGAAAGTAGTTTTATTTCTATAAATAAAATCATTTCTAAGCGAACTTGAGTTTTTCCCAATGTACATGTTAAAATGGCTTTCTAAAATCTATATTTGAAGTTATCTCTCTTTTATCTTCAGAGTATTTTCAATATGGCGTCGCGATACTGTTTGTTTCGCCCCCAAATGGTTTTCTTATCTATATATCTATAAAAATGAAAATGTCTGTGTGTGTGTGTGTGTGTCTGTCTGTCTGTGGGTGTACATTTCCCTACACAATAACTCTATCAATTTTAGGTCTACAGACTCAAGATTTGACATAAGGGATATTGAAATTTGGAAAAAATCTTTTTAATCGGGTTTCGGCCAGAAATTTTGCTAAGGGGTCAAAGTTGAACGATTTGACCTTTGAGAACTCTACTAAATTCCTCCGCTAATTTTGGGTCAAAACAATTGAAATTTTAGATATAGGTTCTTCGGACATAGATAAAACTTTATTTGATTTGAGCCCAAAACAAGAAATGCTAAAGGGTCATAATTGGGGTCGAATTTAAAAAAATTGACCTCTGCGGTCTCTATCAAATTATTCAGCGAATTTTTAGTCCAAACATTTGAAATTTTACATACAATGTATTCAGACAAAGAGCAAGCTTATTACTCAGTTTTTGGCCGAAAATTTGACTTCCAGAGGGGTCAAAGTTCAAAAGATTTTACGTGTGCGGTCTCTAGCAAACTATTAAACCAATTTTGGGTCTAAACATTTGAAAATTAGTTTTTGTACAAAAGTTTTGTTGCCAAGAGGTCATGGTTGAAATAGTTGACCTTTGCAGACTCTAACCAACTCCTCCACCGATTTTCGGTCTAACACTTGAAATTTTAGGTGTAGGTTACCTGGACATACGCCATACATTTTAATTTAATTTGAGCCCCAAACAATAAATGTTAAGGGGTCAAAATTGGGTCAAAGTTTAAAAATTTTACCTCTGCAGTTTCTACTAAATTTTCTTTATAGTAGTTAAAGAAATGTATGATATAGAAAGGCATTACCGTACATATAAACACCTTTAAATATATACATATGCACACCTTTAAATATATACATATGCACGTAAAGTTATGAACAGTAAATAGGGCGAGAGCAAAGCCGGGCTGAACTGCGAGTTTAAAAATACAACTATTTGATCTATTAAGGTGATTTTTGTAATACAATATTTTCTCTTCGTCAGTGTAAATGTCCGTCAATAAAGATCATTCTTTATTTTAGTCTTTCAATATAGGGTTAATTCTGGACAAGCTCCAACATTTACTGTAAACGCTGCCATTCAAAAAGCTTGTTTTTCAGATCTTCTGTAAGTTTAACTAACTTTCTAAAATGGGATATGGAATTTCATAGCATATAACACGACTATTTAATTCTAAACTTTACATCTACAATAACAATAAGCGTTACAGAATTTTTAATATGAGGAGTAATATTATGTATGTTTTCGATTATTCGGGCTACTATTTTCAGCGTCGACGTTAATCGCACAACATCGCAGTTGATGTACCCTCTGCCTTTTTTCAGGTGAATATTGAAAATGGCTCTTTTTTGGTCCCCTGGCAAAGGATAGATTGGATCTAGTAATTCACCCCCGTTCGTCCGTTCGTCTGTTTATCTGTCCACACTTTTCTTAATAACTGCGCCTTGGATTTTTAAAAAATTTTACACAAACAGTAGCCATGGTGAAAGTAAATTTTTGCCAGAACAAATTTTTCGAGATAACTCTGGTTGCTCCCCCTAGTAGCCATTATAGGGTAATATTGCATCAAAATCTTTCGTCCGTTCGTTTATTCACACTTTTCTCGACATCCACGCCTTGATTTAATATATTGCCGGCTTATTGAGTAGAGAACAGCTCAGTCCACACGTGCCGTCAGCAGTCATCGGGAGGAAAGGACTGGTTAAAGGAGAAAGAAAAAGAAAGTTATTCTGTGTGGTTACGTGTTGTCGTGGGTGTGCGTGTGTGTCGGTGTATCGACGAGAGCAGTTCTATAGAAGTTCGTTAGGGTACCGCACATGGAAATAAATGTGAGTTTGAAGAGAGCCATTCTTAGCTTAATAAATAAAGTTCGTTTGGGTACAGCTGAATCCAGGGAGTAAGAGCTAAGAGTTTCAGATTTCACCTTTTATATACTCGGTCACGTGATTGAGAGCTGGCTTGTGATTGTACAAGCCAGGGAGAAAATGGATTTCAAATGTCGAGCCGCGAGAATTAGCTCCTGCCGGTGATTGTATCGAATCCTGCCGGTTATTGTAGCGAATTTCGGCTGCTACACAATCACTGAATAAACTTTGTGACCGCATTAAACAATACATGTTGACCTCAATTTACTCATGATCGCAAAGATCAACAACGCACACACACATTGTCTTATACATTTTACACCAAATGTACTGTGTGTATAAAAAATGTATAAATATTTTTTTACTTGTTTAAAATAAAGTCTACGGTTGTAAATAAATTACCTCAGTATGTATTTTCATTAATTTTTGTCGTCGAACACATGCAATGCATATTACAACAAGCTTCTTGTTCATCAAAAGAGAGAGAGAGACATTAGTTGTGTGAGGTTGATTGCTGTGTAGATCTCCTCTGATCTCGAGCGCGTGGTTCAGTGGGGGAAGATGTGGCTGGTTACCTTTAATGCATCCAAAACCAAACTCCTATCCTTCCATCATCATCGCTCTGATCCCCAGCTTGCATCAATTGTGATGGATGGCTCTCGTCTGGGTGAGGCCCCGTGTTTTGACAAGCTTCTGGGTTTGACCTTTACTCCTGATCTGAAATGGAACACGTACATCAAGTCTGTTGCCAAGGTCGCTGGAAAGATGGTGGGATCCTTCTACCGCTCCAGAAGATATCTCACTACTGATGCAATTCTCTATCTATATAAAAGCCAAGTACGTCCAAGGATGGAATACTGTTGCCATATCTGGGCAGGAGCTTCCAAAAACAGCCTATCATGCCTTGACAGAGTACAAAATAGACTTCGTGGTTTAGTGGGGGATGCCCTTTTCTCTCCCACAGAAGAGACGTTGCGAGCCTATCCTTGTTTTATCGTTATTTTCATGGCAGGTACTCGTCTGAGCTCCAATCTCTGGTCCCCCCTCGCCAATCTTTCACGAAAAGCACCCGTCTAGCTGAATCCACTGTGAAAAATTTCCCCCACTCTATATCTGTGCCTAAATCAAAACGCGGATTCCATGAACAAAGCTTCTTTCTTAGAACTGCACGCCTGTGGAACTCTGTTCCGTCTGCCTGCTTCCCTCCGGACTACAACTTGGATGTCTTCAAGTCCAATGTTAACAAATTCCTAATGAACCGCCCCCTTAAGTAAACACTTCATCAAATCTCCACACTAACGTAGTGTACTTGCAATAACCCTAATCCATGAGTGGCTTCCGGGCCTTGATAAATGGTGATCACTGTGTAAAAAAATACACTCGTAAAACAACATATTTTAATCTACAAAAAATATAACGACCTGTTATGTGTACTTATGCGTATGCGAGGAAAAAGAAAAAAAAAAGAAATAGTGAACACTACATTCGTTGTCTGCTTCCTCCCAATAATTTCCGGAATACTAAGGCATAACAAAAGATTAGATTTTCTCTCTGTGTCACTGTCGTGATTATAGGAAGTGGACAAACCAGGAAATAGATGAAATACAATTGTTCAGGCTGCCTGTCGTTGTCCTTTACAAAAGGATGGACTCATCATTGGAAATAGCCATCAACCAAGGCCAATTGCCCAATATCCATACTCCGGCCAACCACTGATATCAATGATGTGGCTGCTTTGCATTTATTCTTTTCCGAATAATGGTCAAGCGAAAATAACAAAAGCGATTCAGTGCGAGACGTGACGTCATGCTAATTGATTGCCCATAAAATCGAAGATCGATATTCAACTGCTAAAGTACCTTGAATAGTAAATCTACACGAGTTTTCTATTTTTATAACAACAATGAAAAACAAAATTAAATCGATTCTATTAATGTAATTGTTTGTTCAGCAAAGACTTTTGTGTTAACTTTCATGTTCGTACGTAGGTTATCATTTTTCGCGCCGTTCTTTTTAAATTAGAACACCAATTGTCGAAGATAAAATTATATTTTGAAAAATTTAATCCCCTATTTACTGAGACCTCATGTGAATGTTGGTGTCCTAAAATGTCCACATGGAATGCCCACAGATGGCCGAATACCACAGGAAAAGAGTATTATTACAAATTATATGTTATATAAAAGAGATTTGTTTATGTATGTATTTATGTAACTCTCAACCTCTCAAATAACTCATACGAACCATACGCCAAAGATAATACATATTCACTTTATATACACCCACTATCAAACCACCCAAAACATATCATTAAACATATCCCCAATTCTGTTGAAAAAAGACTTAGCACCAATTCCTCTAAACCTGAAATATTCTACAAACATAAACTATTCTATGAAAATGCTCTTAGGAAAAGTGGATACCCAAAATCCCAATATTAATTACACTAAACCGAACTCCTCAAATACCTTAAAAAAGAAAAATAGATCTAGAAAAGTCATTTGGATCAACCCCCTTTCAATATAATGGTCAAAACCAAACCAGGCAAAACATTTTTTCAACTTATAAACACCAACTTCCCACCCAATCACACACTACACAACATCCTTAATAAAAGCACAATTAAACTTAGCTACAGCTGTACTGATAAGTTGAAAAAAATAATCAAGAAAGAAACATAATAGGAAGATACTTAACATAGATAAAATACAAACAACACTAACAATACTAATTGTAATTTCACCAACAACTCGGAATGCCCAATTAATCAAAAATGTTTACTAACAGAAGTAGTATATAAAACTAAAATTGCTTCCATAGAAAACCCAAACGACAAAAATACTATATTGGCCTGGCCGGCATCTCTTTTAAAGACAGATCTAGCATATGTAAATCTTAAATTCTCCATGCCTCCTTTGCCCAAATGAAAAAAACTTTTATCTCTAATTTTAAAAATAGAAATAAATTACTTAATATGAAGCACGAAACTACCATAAACTGTCCTCATTACAAATCCCACCTCCTTAGCAATTCTACACATTTCTGACACATCCCTCAGACAAGGTTTTTAATCTTCCAAACCATACACCTGGTACAACCACCTACCACATACAACTAATTACTGTAACATTTACACACTTAAACCCTCTTACCCCATTCTACCTATATACAGATCCTACGCTACACTTTCATCCTACCCTCCTAAATCCAACAAAATAACCTATCCCTCCGAATATTATCAATTTAAACCTCACTTAACTTTTTACCATACAATTACCTAGTAATCTACGTCCATTACCCTTTGAGTTAAATTTATACACATATTCCCAAAAACAATTCCCCCAGTTTGTTGGACAATATTGCATTTATATACATGTGTATATATCTTATATAGATATCCCCATATAAGTACGAACATGGAATAGTTTATAATGTATTTTATAGTATAGTTAAAATCAAATACATGAACCTAGAGCCATAAGTGAAATATTTAACCTCCATAAAACTACCATAGACCTCTCTCCAAACTTTCTAATCATACATTCCCGGGACCACCATTCCACCTAACTATTAACTACATAAGCATCTAGAACCAACACTCCCTCCCTACTTGCTAGGAATATAGCCTAAAATACTCATGAATATTCATAAATTAATTATACTACCAATTCACCTATTTATTTATTACAGGGTCTGGGCTGATAGGTGTTCAGGGCACCACAGCTTGAATCTCAAGTAATGCCTGTGTTTGAAGCTTTTTATAGCGAGGAAAGACTTTGCACTAAGACAATCCCACCCTCTAAACAACTGCCACATTGAACCAAAAAGAAGAGCAAGTCAACATCATTGGAAGAAGCAGTCACCGCAGGTTTTATATCAGGGGTTTCCTCCTCCTAGAAAGGTTGCCTTCACCACGGTTTACGGGAACCCTCTCCACTCACCAGGCCATTGGATCCATGACTGGAACTTAGATTGCTGAGCACCAGAGCATACTCCACACGCCGGGGTCATGTATGCCGCAGCTTACAGGGCCTCTGGAGGTTTCTGTCAGGATTACGTCACCCTTAGCCTACAAGGCAGTGGAGGCCCAGTTATACGGCGCATGATACTCGCCGTTCATCAGAGCCCCGTCTGCGTGGCAGTGGTCACGACGTGCACGTGGGGTTGATTTGTCTGGCAGAAAGTATTACTCTAAGACATCTGTGTGCTTTTAACATACGTCCACACCAGACCTTGACCACTGTACAGATGTGTATTTATGTATACGTACATATATGTGCTTGTGTACACATGGATATATGTGATATATTTGGTACTAACCTCACCTAATTACTCATACATACTTATATATCTCACTTTTATCTTACCCTTATTATTATTATTATTATTATTATTATTATTATATATTTATTCATTTTTATTTTATTTTTTCCTATATTTATGTATATATATATTTTTTTTCCCTATATTTTTATATCTTTTTTAAGATCTGTGTATGTTAGAGGAAAGCGGGCTGTCCCCTTTTCCTGTAAGCAAGAGGAACATTAGATAAGTGGAAAAAGAGATTGGGATAGACCGAGATTCGAACTTTGTAAGCAAGGTTCAGGAATAGATTAAAAAAATGGAATATTAGAACTTCGCATTGTTAAAGTTTATATAAATAGTTTAGATATCTTTGTATTGTAAAAAGAATTTAATTGTGCATTCTTTTATGGAAAGTGAATTAAAAAGGTCAGATAAAAAATAATGAACAATACAATTTAAAAACATATTGAAAAATAAGTTAGGTTGAAAAATAGGTTAGTGAGAATTCTTTGTTGCAGAAGTGTGTTTTTGAAATGTATGGTTAAGCCACGTGAGTCGATCACATTTTAGACCACACATCTGACGTCATAGAAAAATGAATTTTTAATATAGGAGCTAGAGTCTAAGATCAGAGAGGCAATCGAGTCCGGATCGAACAGAAAGCAGAGTCGGTCGGACAGAGCTGACATGATCAGAAGAGGGTCCCTTTAGAAGCGAAGGGAGAACGTTTAATCATATAGAAACGACTTTGAATTCCTTGACGTCATCATCATTCGACCGGTCGATCTGATAATAAAGAAGTTATCATGTTTTTGTAAAACTGTGTCGTGTCATCATTCAACAGCAAAAGGTAATGTGTGAAACATCCTTAAAATTAACTTTGTCTCCCTCGTCGTTATTATGAATCTTATGTAACTCTAACAAGAAATGTAACTCTCCTCTCCCCTTCTGTGTTATAAGAACTGATCACCATCTCTCCTCTCTTATATATGTGCTAAGAAGAAACATCCCAAAACTATATAAATGTCTCTCTTCTCTATCTCTCCCTCATCATTGTCTCTCCCCAATATAAACCACATAGCTATACAACGTATTCATGTATTCATATTTCTCTAAGTGCATGTATATGTTTGTATATGTATGCGTATATGTATGTATGTGTATATGCTTGTGTATACATGTGTGTGTACGTGTGTTCGCATGCATATATATATGTTTGCTTCTGTTTACAATGGATGTATATGTCTTGCATTTGGAACTAAACCCGTCTAGTTAATTATATTTACTTATATTTATTTATATATATATCCCATCTCTATTCTTATATATATATATATATATATATATATATGCATGGATTTGCATATATATATATATATATATATATATATATATATATATGTTTATATATATATATATATATATATATATATTATTATACTGTTGGTAAGAATTTTTCAGTAACTCATAACAACACAATCTGTCATTCCAAAGAGTGCTAAATGCATGAAACAGAGCAATATATTGATTGTTGGAGAGTTATTGGCTACACATTAGCAAACGTGTTTCAATGACCCCCTAGCAGGGAAAATCACCTCATCAGGCCAGAAACCATCCACGAAACTTTCAATAAAGACCATCCCTTTATATTAAAGTCAACTTTATAGGGTTGAACCATTCTAAAAAGAAAGAGGGGGTACTAAAAACCTATATCAAAACAAATATAACCTATTCACAAAATAATGTTAGGTTTTTAAAGGTATAATTCTGAAGCAGATTTATTATAAGTTTAAAATTTTCTAGCTCCAACCATTATAATTATAATTGTTTTTCGTTTATTTTGTTAATACGGATTTTTAGAACTATTACTCCAATATCAGAGCAATCAATAAATTTAACTAAGTTTTTTTTCCACTTAAAATCGAGATATAAAAATATACATATATTACTAAATTATAAATTTAGCGCTATTTCTCTATATAATACAAAAGTACCGACATATATACAAACAAACGTGAAAAATTATTTATATACAAATTACTCTTATAATATGGTGAAGAATATTAGTAACTAAGTCTAATTATATTATTCACGGTAAAAATTTCACTAAAAATTATTTTTATAAAATTAATAGATTCTTCGTTAAAAATTAATTTCACTTTTTACATAAATTTAGCGTTTAAAATAGATTTGGCGTTTAAAATAAATAAGTAAATAAGATTTAGCGTTTAAAATCCTTAAATAAATAATAAAGCATATTACAATATATAATCGATGGTATGATTAATTCGTTAATATTCTTATAATTTTTTCAGTGAATGTATTTGGAAATGTTTACAGGAAATTGCTGTTTAGTCGCCAGTGAACCGACCATGAGGCAGGTAGTACTGAGTTACATGGTACCAGTAAGCATATGACATGACCTGACATATATATATATATATATATATATATATATATATATATATATATATACACTATGTATCGTAAATATGTTTCCAGACTTTTTGTGTGAACACTTTTATTGATAGTACACGCATGAAACTCTAGTCAACTTTATAGTAATCTCCCCCGGCTGCAATGCACTTGTAACGGTCCAAAAACTTCTGGATAGCCCAGGGAAATATTTTTGTAAGAGCGTGTCAATGACCCTCGTTACAGCCTCATTCATCTCCTCAGTTGTCTCATAACGACAGCCTCTAAGATACCTTGACCTTATTTTTCCTTGGATCTCTCATGCCACTCAAAAACTGACGTTCGATTCATATAAAGATAGTCCAAAAGCAGTCTGAAGCATTCTATACGTTTCTGTGGCATTTTTCCAAGTTCAAAACAGAATTTTATTGCATATCGTTATTCTAAAGTTTCCTCACGGCCATATTGCATTTTTGAAATTCACCATCTGTACCAATCAGGCTTTAGGAGAGTGTATCCCAATTGTTGCTGAAACTGAAATCATAAAAAATTCTTCAGTCATCTCATATGTATAGCAATAAAATACTGAATTTTCAAAAAATCACGCTAATTTTAAAATCTTGTATAAAAAAGTCTAGAAACTTATTAAATTACCTTGTATATATATATATATATATATATATATATATATATATATATATATATATATATATATATATGAAAAGTTTATTTAGAGTACAGCATTTACATATGACGCATAAGAGAGTTTCTTTTGAAACTTAGGCGTCTTTCGCTTTCCTCGTCAGGGGCAAAAGATTGCATTTTGATCATTTAAAAAAGAAAATAGGGGGAAGAAATAAAAATTAAGCATAAAATGAGAATGACATATTTACAATTATCGTATAATATGTGTACATGGAGGAAAGAAGGGGAGAAGAGAAAAAACAAAATGTGGATTATATATATATATATATATATATATATATATATATATATATTTATTTATATATATATATATATATAAATTTCGTGGTTCAATTTTAAGTTCTGTAAAAACAACATATAGAGACATATATTCGATTTAAGAATTTATTGTTTGACAAAGGAATATATAGAAGGGGTTATCTTCTATATATACCTTTGTCAAACAATAAATTCTTAAATCGAATATATGTCTCTATGTGTTGTTTTTTAAGAATTTAAAATTGATCCACGAAATTTATATATTGTTCTATTTTTAAATATTGAACTTTTCCTTTTTGGCTAGGATCTCCTTGAAAATATTACTTTAAGTAATATCTATCAGGATTGTTCATCTGAATTTTGTCAGTGTCTTATCTCGCTTATATATATATATATATATATATATATATATATATATATATATATATATATATATATATATACTTCATTTACTCACATAAAATTAATATACGAAAGTATAGATTTATGCGTAAACTTTAAGTATTTACTTCAAAAGTGCTCAATACGTAGGTAGAGCTAGTTAGTAATTTATAAAATATATATGGCGATTAAGCTACACTGAATATTCGGCGTTTCATCCACTATAGGATTCGTCAGGCTTATGCACGAATTCTGTGGTTGTTTCTCGTTTTTATATATGTTGAGGATTTTAGTTAGCCAATCAGCTTTCTAGTATCCACCGCGCCCCTTCCTACCAGCCAATGGGCATGCATTTTATCGAACAAAGGATCTGTTTTAGAACTAGGTTAGTTGTTTAAGGCAGACGATTTTCCTCATTTCTGCTCTTTTTTATATATAAATATACATATGTGTACACACATACATGCACACATACATACATATATATATATATATGTGTGTGTGTGGTCGTTTATATATATTCATGTTTATTTAATTTATTTATTTGTTTGTTTTCTATTGTTTTTGTTAGTTTTAAAGCTATTTTGTATCGCTATCCTAGAGTAAGTTTTATTTTGTGAACACAATTGTTTGCTATTTCTCGTCTACAGTTTAATAGATTTTGGGGTTCTTTAAAGTACAGGATAGCAATTTTTTCATGGAGGCATAATTTACATGGGTCATCTAAATGTCTGCACGTGGTAGCTTGTCTTATTATTTTCCATTCGACTAGCGGCGAATATCCGCTTTCTTTGAGTTCCCAGTATTTATTCGCTAGTGTTGTTTTTATACGGTGTTTTTTATTTTTGAATGTACTTTTGTGGTCATAGTATCGGGTTTTGAAATGTAAGAAAGTCAAGCCTACGTAATATTTCTTGTTATTCGGCCTCAGAATAGAATTGAAAAGAAGTCGTCTTTATATCCATTAAATTTTGTCCAATTGCTAAGTTTAGTGCGAGGTAAACCATCCGTTTTGAAAATGCAGATATCGAATTGAAAACAAAAACCGAGGGAGAGCAGACGGAAAACGATTGTTAATAGTCTCTTTAACTTAATTAATGATAGGGACCTATTTTTCTTTAATCCATGGCAATTTAAGGTATACAGGACACTTTTGAAGGGCTAAAAGTTATTAAATTGGTTTATTTTGAATTTTATACATTTATTAATTAAGAATTTTCGATCAGGATTTCCTTAATTTTAGTAATTTCAATATCTTGCCGACAGAGGGAACAAATAACCAGCAGCATATAAATCAAAAGAACGCCATTTAGTGTATCGACCGGTAAAGGTAGGTTTTCTATATTTAAGAGGTAACCATCACGTTGAGAAACGGGAGAGAGTTATCCTTTTCTATCTCCATAGTAAAAGACAAAGCGTGATGTAAGGAATTAAGACGTTTGAAGAATTCTAAAGCCAGATCCTGAGAAGGAAAAGCCGCAAAAGTATCAGACATATAACGAAAATATAAAGCAGGAGTGTTATGTGGTGGTTTGAAAAGTTTTAATTCATAAAACACAACGAAAACGTCGGCAACGATATGACCTAAGGCGGTGCCCATGGACACCTCATCAATTTGTTGGTACATCATGTTGTCGAAATTAACTCGGCGGATTTTGTGCAAAGAGAAAGGAGTTCAATAAAATAGTTTTTCCTGTAAAGAAGGAGGAACACGTTCACAACGATAAAGTGCATCGTAGCAAATAGTAATAGTCTCATCAATAAGCACGTTAGTAAGTAAACTGGAAATATCAAACGAGCAAAAGAAAGTATTGTTTAGATTGGGAATAGTATCTCTAATGATTCTGGAAAAAATAAAAGTACGGACAGGTGAAAAGTAACTATGTACTGTTCATAACTTTATGTGCACACACACACACACACACACACACACACACACACACACACACACACACACACACACACACACACACATATATATATATGTATATATATATAATATAATATAATGTATAGCTGGATGTCTGTGTGTGTCTGGTCACGAATAGGCTCTTATATGGTTGACTATTATAGAAAACTTATCAAATATACTGACAGAAGATGTATCGAGACACAGAAATGGGTATGTTTGATCTGGCATAATAATGATTCATTAAAATTGTGGGGTCTGCCTTCGTGCCTTGTTCACAAAGTATGGAAATAAACAATTAAAAAATTCAAAGCAAAAACGTTTACAAGTGTTTTTGATATAGATGTACATAATACTTTGATAAGCATGTTTTAACTTAAATAGGGATGATATAAGAAAATTGTGGAGTCTGCTTTCGCGCCTGGCCTCCATGGAATGGAAATAGGCACAAACATTTATAAAGACTTTTCATATCTATCTGCGTAAGTACACTGTGATAATTATGTTTCAGTTTGAAGAAATATGATATAATAAAATTATGGGGTGTTCGTTGACGCCTGACCTCCATAGAATGGAAATATGTCACAAAGTTTAACAAGTTTTTTTTAATATAGATCCACAGAATGTTGTGATAATTGTTTAGGTATAGTATAATAAATTATGGTCTTTATCTATTTTATTTTTACTTTCATCATATTTTGCTTTGGTTTTGATACTCCCAAATTCGAATCTATCTCTTTACAACCCTTCCTTTTCATAACCTATCATACTTTCATAAATCAGAGTCCATTTTATGTATGCTGTTTTTGAACCCAGTAAACGACGGGTACTTTTGCTAGTATATATATATATATATATATATATATATATATATATATATATATATATATATATATTAAAAGTTTTACCCATGTCCAGGTAATCTACATCTAAAATTTCATGTGTTTAGTGCAAAATTCGCGGAGGAGTTTGATAGAGTCTGCAAAGGTAAACCCTTTCAAGTTTTTCCTCTTGGCAGCCAAATTTTTGCGCAAAAACTGATTAAAAAGCATTCTGTAGTTCTAAATACCCTTTATGTAAAATTTCAAATGTTTAAACCCAAAATCTTCTGAATAGTTTGCTAGGTCAAATCTATTGAACTTTGACCTCTTGGTAGCCAAAATTTCGGCCAAAAAACGATTAAAAAGCTTGCCCTATGTCTGAATGCACTTTATGCAAAATTTTACATATTTAGATTAAAAATTGGCTGAGAGGTCAATTTTTTCAACTTTGGTCCTAATTTTGACTCCTTAACATTTATTGTTTTGGGCTCAAATTAAGTTAAAAGGTTTGATCCATGTCCAAGGAATTTACATGTAAAATCTCATGTGTTTAAACCCAAACCGACGGAGGAGTTTGTTAGAGTTTATAAGGTCAAAATCGTTGACAGTTAAATCAATTGAATGATTTTTCCAAATCTCAATACCCCTATGTCAATTCTCGAGTCTGTAGACTGAAAATTGACAAAGTAATTTGGTATGGAAATGTACACACACAGACAGAAACACGCAGAGGAAATTTCACTCATATATATATATATATATATATATATATATATATATATATATATATATATAAAATTGACAACTTCCGGTGAGAATTTTCGAATTTAAAATAATTAGGATAAGTTTAGTAGGTATTGCTGAATATATTGCGGGTATCTAAGAGGAAAGGAAACTGAAGTATTTATCTTGTCACATTAAGTATCTATATATTAATACTGTAGTATTTTTAACGCACGTACGTACAAAAGTGTGTCACGGTTTCCAGATTATAAATTATTCCATCGGAAGATTCAATTACGTAACTAGGAGGATCGAAGACAACAACTTACTACAGACATTAAATTATTAGTATTATATATATATATATATATATATATATATATATATATATATTACATGGGGGTCACCACTTATCAAAGCCCGAAGGCCACTCAAGGATAAGGGTTATTGCGTGTACAGTAATCAATGAGATAGTATTGTAGTAATAATTAGTGTTGGGGGTTTTGATAGAGTGTCTTACTTAAGGAGGCGGTTTGTCAGGAGTTTGTTTATGTTGGACTTGAAGACGTCCAAGTTCTAGTCAGGTGGGAAACAGGCAAGCGGCAGAGAGTTCCACTGGCGTGCAGTTCTAAGAAAGAAGCTTTGCTCATGGAATCTACGTTTGGATTTAGACAGAAGGGGGACGAGGAATTGGAGTTTAGAGGACCACCTGCCATGGTTATAGCGATAAAACAAAGATAGGCTTCCAACGTCTCTTCTGTGGGAGAGAGGTTGCGGGGTAAAGAAAAGGGCATCCCCCACTTAGCCACGAAGTCTATTTTGTACTTTGTCAAGGCAGGATAGGCTGTTTTTAGCAGCTCCTGCCCAGATGTGGCAGCAGTACTCCATCCTTGGACGTACTTGGCTTTTATAAAGATAGAGAATTGCATCAGTAGTGAGATATCTTCTGGAGCGGTAGAAGGATCCCACCATCTTTCCAGCGACCCTGGCAACAGATTTGATGTACGTGTTCCATTTCAGATCAGGAGTAAAGGTCAAACCCAGAAGCTTGTCAAAACATGGAGCCTCTCCAAGATGAGAGCCATCCATTTACATTAATGCCAGATGGGGATCAGAGCGTTGATGATGTAAAGATAGAAGTTTTGGATGCATTAAAAGTGACCAGTCACCTCTTCCCCCACTGTACCATGTGCTCAAGATCAGAGGAGAGAGAATTAGAGAGAACTTTGTCATTTACGGCCTTTGATGTGTTGCCATAGATCGTCGTGTCATCAGCATAGATGTCAACGAATGATTTCAGTATATGTTTTGGTAGATCATTAGTGTAGATCAGGAAGAGAGTTGGACCCAGGATGGACCCCTGAGATACTCCAGCATTGATATTGTGGGCCTCTGATTTCTGCCCATCAACCACTACTCTTATGAACCTATCGGAGAGAAATGATTTAATGATTGAGAAAACATTTCCAGTAATACCGTAGCTGAAAATCTTGTGAAGTAGGCCCTTATGCCATACCTTATCGAAGGCCTTCGATATGTCAAGAGCAATTGCCCTGGAAAGTAAACCTTTGTCAAGAGATTCACTAATCCTGTGTGATATAACCGTTAGCACATCTGCAGTAGATCTTGCAGAGCGGAAACCATATTGCGTGTCACTAAGAAGGTTGTTTCTGTTGAGGTGGTTGACTACTTCTTTATTTAATATGGATTCCAACAACTTATTCATGATACATAGGAGACTTATTGGTCTGTACTGAGACGGAGATGACTTTTCACCTGAATTCTTAAATACAGGGCATACTGATGAGGTTTTCCAGGGTGTTGGAAAGAACTACTTCTTAAGGCAACGCTTAAACAGTTTCTTAAGTATGGGGGAAAGTTCTGGTTGGAGCTTTTTCAGCAGTATAACTGGAATGCCATCAGGGCCAGTTGCTTTACTGGAATCAATATATATATATATATATATATATATATATATATATATATATATATATATATATATATATATATACACGAGTATTTAATATTCGTACTATTATATCACGCTGTATTCTCCTTTTTAAAAAAATAGGATCTCCCGATCAGAGTAGATTCAATAAATAAATAAACTAAATGATTTTGCTTTGAGGCTTTATGTTAAGCTAAATTATACCTCATTGGTTTTATGGCTAGTAACCAAAGGTAGTATGCCTTCTGTCTAAAGATGATATAATGATATCGTTGACTTTCTGTTCGCACTGGACGTCCATACAATGGAAATATGTCACATACTTCTATAAGCATATTGGAGATAAACCGTAGAACCAGATATATTCTGACACTATATTAACCAGATTACTTAGATAAATATTTTTACAGTTTAAGCAAAAGGGATACAATAATATCGCATAGAACGTGTATAGAATGCTCAGAAATAATATGTTAAGTTTTTGCTGTGATTATATGATTGTTTGCTTATATGCGATTTACTACTACTACTACTACTATAAAGAAATTGTGGTGATCCTACTTATGCTGAGGATATATCAGACATCTAAGTAAAGGGGGTGATTGACTTATTTATCTTGTCTTATTAGGTAGTGGATTTCTTACGTGAGGTTTTATTTTCTATCTACATGTAATGCTCTACATAAATTACGATATACAGGATTTTTCAGAAGTCTTGGCCACATTCCAAGTGCCTACATCTACTGAACTATGAATAGTGATACGATGAACTGATATCGTCGTAGAGATAAAAATCATTAGGATTTTTTTAATAGGTTTTTGCAGAAAGAATTTCTAATTTGCATAAACACCTATTATCTTCCTTGATGCGTGTGTATGTGTGTGTATGCTGGACAAGAGTTGTTCATTACTGTCTTGATTGAAACAAAATTATAAAACACTAACTGAAAGCCTGGCGTTGCCCCGTCGTACAATATGCTTAAACATGATATCTTATTTTATGCGGATTGCGTATGTATTATAGAAGCAATCCTCTGTGGATTATTATATATTACGAGAAATAATTTGTCCGATGGACTAATTTGCAAAAAGAAAAAAAAGCATAAAATAATAATGATGATTTTTTTATAGTTGTGAAGGCGTTGTGAAGAACCAACCACACTTTTTTGTATTACTGCTAACCATTGTCGGTGCAGATTACTAGCACAAGACAGAACATACAGTAGACCGTAGAAAATATAAGTAATTTTAATGTAACTTGGACTAAAGAATATAAAATCGTCCATAATCTAAACAAAACAGTAATAAAATAACTGTCTAAAGACGACTGAAGAAAATTAGTTGAAATTATTTGAAAAAAAAAAACAAACCCCCCAAAAATAGATGGACTAAAACGACTACTGAACTTTTCTACACAAATTCGACTGAGACATAAGATTGACGATTTGAAAAATTACAAGAAATATCATTACGCAAAAACACTCCGTGCTATTTAACAAAATCTTTCTGAATGAAAGTAAAACTTAATAAAACACAAAATTTATTTGTTAAATAGAAAAGATGAGATTTTGTCCGTCTGTATGCAATTCTGTATTCTACAATTATCGTAAATTGAAAGTATCTTACATTTAACTCATCACATGCGATAAACCTTAGTGCAATATTCGTAGTTTTTCATTCATTGATATTGACTCACAAGCTGAATAATTAGGTTAAACTTTTGAAGCTATCTATTCACATATTACCTTGATTTCCATGTCACTTGTCCTGAAGTAACCAGCTATATAACAGAATGTTCGCTTTGTAGGTTATACATTTGTTTGGCATAAAAATGAAATTTAGGCATTAATTTATTCTAATCTCTCCCTAGATTTTTACTCAGAACTATATCTGCATGTGAGATTTATTTCATTTGCTATTTAAAACATGCTGAGTCAGATTTCTTTCCTGTTTTATTTTTTATTTCATTTACGACAGTACCTATTTACTATGCCTCCCCACGGGACAAAGTTAGACACCAGGGTCGTTTTTTAACGTGGAGAAAAGGTACAAAAATAAAAATTGTCTCAGTCGTGAAGGATTTCTCCTCCACCGAAAGAGAACAAGAAATCGAAGTGCAGCATCTACCAAAAGGCCAAGTAGATAGTAATATAATTACGACAGTAAGTTAGAATGGTTACATAGAACAGGGAATGATAAATCAGCGGAAAGAATAGATAACAACCAATATTAATGTGATCTATATATAAATTATATTTAACGGTAGTGAATCTATAAAGTTCTGCCCCTTTTTTTTATTTTACCATCATTATGTAGTTTCCCATTAGATAATTTACTAAGGTATCGCAGAAAGTACCATTGAATGGATTATCATGAAATACATCTCCAGGAACAACATAGAACTTTCACTTCCGATAGAAAGACCGTGAAGAAAGCGAGAAAAAGACAAGAAAGTAAAACAATGTCGAGAGAATTTGAAGTTGGTGATTTTGTATCTTACAAAAAATTACCAACGTCAGTTTAGATAAGGGATGGCTGCCGTTTTATGTGGTATTGGAAAAAAACGACCCCCGTAACTTATGAAATCAAGAATCAGCTTGCGAATATAATCACAAAGGCTCATGCTGAGCATCTCCTTGCAGCTGATGTGAACAAGTAGATTTCATCTCTGAGATTCAATATATGAAGGACGACGTTAGCGGCCCCAGTAAGATCGGTCTCCTCGGATATAGAAATTGATGAGGTCGATAACGATGATTTTATCCGTAAGCGATATGAACGCTGTCGAGAGAATTCGGACAACGAATCAGATATTCCAGTGATAGGACGACATCCAGCTATGAGATATGGCAGTTTATAACGAAGGTTCAGAGGATTCGGTTTGCAAAAAAAAAATAGTATAGAGGATAGCAGAAATTAGAGAAATATTAAGTAAATAAACGGTGCTCGCGTTACATAGCAGAACTGCCAATGTTAAATGATAGGTCGAATTGTATTGTGATAAAAATGGAAAATGTGATAATTGTTGCGCATGATATTGATAGTCGATTAAGTCTGAGACACAGATAATGCCTCTTATCTGCGGGGTCAGGTGTCAACGGCAGCTGTCTCGAATAATCTCATCAACAAGGAGGTGGCACTTAAGAGACAAAAATAGGCTGAAATTGTTTCGAATAATCTAGCTAAACAAGGGCTGGGCTATTAAGAGATAAAAAGCTTCGAAGACGAAACAAAGAGTTAGGTAACTTGTGGTTTCTCAAATAATCTCGTTAAAAGTAACTGAGCAATAAAGAGAAAATGCATCACAGGACTTAGCTAATTAATTTAGTCAAAGAGAAAGTTTTAACCAAAAGAAAACCATTTAGATAGTTGGCGGAAATATCTATCAAACGTGCAAGAAGAGATCTAATTGTTATGACTGAGAGAGAATAAGAAAAAGGTAGAAAAAATGTATATAAATGTATGTTGCAACACAATTAACAGTATAACATATATGATATGAAGACTGCCAAGAAGAATAAACTAAATGTATTATTAAAATAAAAATATGCTGTTTCAGTTTGGCAAATTTATAAACTGAGGACTAACAATCATCAAAAACTATCCAAAGTTTAATTTGTTTAACTTGCTTTGTAAAATATATTTAACATTTGAAACTGTATTCTTCCATAACCAAGCATAAACTTTGCTTCTATGAAATTTCGAAACATACAAAACATACATTTAAACATTTAAATAGATTTTTTCTCTTTTCAACCTATTAAAACGATCCTTAAAATATTTCGAAAAAATACGTTGGAATTCTCTTATTTTTACAGATAAAAAAGAATAAATAAAGGATCTTCTAACGAAAACAAAAAACAGTATAAAAATATCGACCAGAGTACGCACTAAGACATTTTTATTTGGATATAATTACTCGTGTCTGATTGTGTGAATGTTTGCGTTTTCTTTTCTTTGTTTCATTAATTACCTTAGGCTAGTTTAATAAAAATTCTTGCAAAAACATCTTTCGGAAGAGAAGGTATGTTATAGGGCACATATGGGCTCGTATGAGAGAATCATTTCTGTTTTATAATACTTGTTTTTCATTTGTGACACTTTGGGTTTAAAACAAGCGGGAACCATTTTCACTGGAGTTTACACCTCCATGTTGAAATCATGTTATTTTCTTTATTTTGTAGATACGTGCTTCGTCATAGTACTTTGTGTAAAACAGATGACTTAGTGATCCGCGCTTTCGGAAGATCCTTTTATGTCGAGGAAACCATCCACGAATCTATTATCTTAAACTCAGTTTAATGTGTTTTTGCCTCAGTAAAATCAATGTATTTTACACAATGGATGTACGTGCTGAAAAATAATTGGAACGTTCAGTATAATTGGAAGCACGAAAATATAAAATAAACAACCAACAACAGATTTTATTTTTTATTTGTTTCCCGCGTTGATTTTCAGATAACATTTGGCACAAATAAGATATCTTAATCAATTCTAACTCCGAGAATACTTAAAAAAACAAACAAACTCATTCATTCTTATAAATTTGGGTCTAACAGGTGCATTCAATAAGTTTTCAGACTTGTTTTGTACAGACATTAAAAATTGTTGTAGATGCTTGAAAATTCAGTATATTATCATATAAATTGACCGACCAATTTTTATGATTTAATGGTTAAAATGAACAACTACAGCAGGGATTAGAACAGTCCCTACTTAAGTCTGATTATCACAGCTGGTGAATTTCAAAAATGTAATTTGGACGTCAGGAACCTTAAGAAGAACGATATGCAATAAAATAATGTTTCCAAACTTCAAAAAACGGCCACAGAAACGTATGTAATGATTCAGACTGTTTTTGGACCATCTTGCATGAATCAAGCATCAGGTTTTGAGTGGTATAAAAGATTCAAGGAAATTAGGGAGTCTGTAAAAGATGATGAGAGGTGTGTTAGGAGTAATAAAGTCAGACAACCAGAGTGAGTTGATTGGCCAAATAAAGAATTTCATAGATAGGTACCCACGTGTGTCTATAGAGACAATAAGGGAAAATTTTGATGTCAGTGTGGGAACTGTACATACAATTATTTACGAGGAAGTGAAGATGTGGAAGATTTATACGAATGTATCAGTCCACAACTCCATTTTGACCAAAATGACTAAGTTGGTCAGGATGTGTATCAAAATTGTTCCTCGCCCTCCTTATAGTCCAGACCTTGCTTCCTGTGGCTTTTAGTTATTTCCTTCAAGTTAAAACACTCCTTAGAGGCTGTTGTTATGAAACAATTGAGGAGGTGAATAAGGACCATTGGCACGATCACACAAAAGGACTTCCATAGGGCCTTCCAGAAGTTGTTAGAACGGTATAAAAATTACATTGCAGTCAGAGGAGATTACGCCGAAGAGGACCAGAGTTCTATGTGTGTATCAATAAAAATGTCCATATGAAAAATTCTGGAACCTCTTTAAGGTACATCGTAATTATATCTTTACATATTTGGTTTACGGATTTACCTCTAAACTAATTAACTTACCATCATGAGTTCTGTTCAGAGCAAAAGTGTAAAGTATTTATTTTTCTCTTACACACACAGACAACCAGGGCAACACACACACACACACACACATACAAACAAACAACTCAAGGAACATACATACACAGATAACCAGGTATATTAGTCGGCATAGAGGAATTAATTTTGAGAAAAACTAAAGTCACATCATCATCATCATCATCATCATCATCATCATCATCATAGTTTTATTGGTTTTATTTGGAAAAGAAAATCCAATAATTTTTCTCTTTTCTTTTCTGAACACAACCAACATGCCCGAAGATGGCCGAAGGACAATCCGACCGAAATATTTCACAAATATCACTCAAGATAAGAACAATAACTTAATTTCCGATTCAAAAACGATTCTTTTTTTTTCTTAATAATAAAAAATTAACCAAACATAAATTTATTAAAATTACTTGTAATTATCGAATTACAAGTAATTTTAATAAATCTATGTTTGGTTAATTTTTTATTATTAAGAAAAAAAAAGAATCGTTTTTGAATCGGAAATTAAGTTAAATTTTTCCGATTCCGATACCTTAAATGTTTCGATTTTTCGGATTCTCAATTTCGATTAATCGTCCCAGCACTAATTCATACACTGATGATTGTATAAGCATGATACACTAGTGTTCATTTGTAAATATTATCTTATAAAAAAAGCCTTTCAGAAAATAAAGTTTAACCGTCTTTAGGGAATAAAAAAACTGACAATCTAACCGTAAGTGAAATACTATAACTGCATGTCGTTGAATATTCTCTAACTAGTTACTGTTTGTGACGTGACCGTCCTAGGGGGGCTATTGGGCTGCCCACAGGGGGTCAAGCCTCCTGGAATGCTGGAGAAGCCGGGCCGATATGATTTGTTTTATTCTTTAATTATCATTGGTGTGCCCGGGTGACGGCAAAAGACCTTGCTGAGAGAAAGATTGGACTGTGATTTTCATTGTTACGAAAATCGACGATAATATCATTTTTTCTTTGTAAATTGTACCTCGAAAATGGAATGACTCAAGGTGCAAGACCAAGGATTTTTATAGTTTGAGTACAATGCGGTCGAGTGAGTAACCTTTCGGGGCATGAGAACGCTTGCAGATCCACAGGTGCACTCAAGGAGGAAAGGACCTCTACTGGGGTGACGTAGCTGGATACGATTGGTCCAGGGACCACTCCGGTCTCACCCCTTCCCTGAGTATATGAACAGTCAGTTGGAGCAGAGTTCGAGTTGAAATTGAAACCAAGTTGTTGAGTCTGAGACTGTATCTCAACTTGTAGGACTCGCCACACCCCTCGCTTCCCGCATCATCTCCATCGCAATACCGAGAGAAATCCACCCATTGACTCAGCGAGGTCTGTCAAAATCAACATTGAACTATGGACAATTGTATATAACTATACATTTGTATATCTTATCTTGAATTTAAACAGTAGAATAGAGCACCGAGTTGTTTTTCTTTTGTGTGCATGAAATTGCTTTTCTCCTAGCCGACAGATCGACAAAGTGGTGACATATCAACCCAATCGCGAAATTAAGGCCAACCAAATCGATTGACGGCCTCTGCTACACTAAGACACCTTGCTGACCTGCGAAGGATGTCACATGTTCACACTCAATAACAACGCATTTATATGCCCTTAATTTCCCTCAATTCATGTGCTAATTTCTGGGAGCCTGGAGGTAGAATACCAACTTACGGTTTCAAGCGTGACTTTGTGACTGCGTTCAAATCTCCCGACTTGTATTAATTGTTACCTTCTACACTGATTATTTCGTAAGCATGAAACACTAGTATATAATTGTTAATATATATTTCAAAATATTATATATCTATACATCTATATACATACACATAGATTAAGATTATATCCTTTTGATTTGAAATATTCATATATTCTTATATTTATGGTCTATAACCGAAAAACTAATGTTGTCAGTAAAAATAACAATTATAAGTTTAGTATGTAGATTTCTTTGTGAAAGTTAATGGTAAAGTTTGTAAAAACACTCAACTAGGCTTTCTTCCTAACGGCGTCTTTGATAGCGAAACTCCTTGAAGTGGTATCTAGTCCCTTTCTAGTCTTATTGAGTACAAAACGTTTACTTCGTTATTCCGCCATGTTTATTTGCTACTTTAGCATGTGTTCAGTTTCTTCTTAAAATAGCCATTATTCCCACGCCAATTCTTATGCTTCAATGATGCCTTCGATTAATAATGGTCAACTTACGGCATAGTACTGAGCAGGTTTCAGTTGGGTTATACACGTTTTCGACAATATGTCTTTTTTTTGGAAACGCATGTGCTATCAATAGTGCATGTTGTCAAATTGCATCTGTTTGGTATAAACGTTTTCAAGCGGAATATGTCAAGAAAAAAATGTTAAGCAAATTGAAATCGATTAAAAATCACCACATTATCGTTCAAACATATTCTGTTTCTACAAAGTTGAATAGCTAAGCACAATTATTATCATATTGATAATATTTCCAGTAGTTTATGCTGTGGTCTCTGATTTGGGCAAAGGTCATTTTAGACGACGCCAGCATCTTTGAGAATGACCAAAAACCACATGTAGGTTTAATATAAATTAGATAAAAATGTTATGTTTTAGGGAAGAAAGAAAATGAAGAATATATACGGGCATGTATATGAAAATGTAAAATAGAAATAAATAAAACATTGAAAGACTGTGCACTATCAATAAATGTGTCCATACGAAAAAGTCTGTGCACTATCAATAAATGTATCCATACGAAAAAGTCTGGAAACTTATTAAAGGCACCTCGTATGACATTTTTTTTTGTATACAGTTAACTGAAAATGTAACTATTTAAAACATCATTTTGTCGTTGGGAGATAAATTTTGGTTACTACTTTTTTATACAGCAGATACAAGAGAAGTTCACTAAACAATTCCCCTGATAGCAGTTGGACAATGAAAGTTTGATCAGTTATTAGTTTTTCTCTATCTTGGCTGATTCATCTGCTACTAGTTTCTCGCTCCCAGATAGGATTCAAAAAAGAGTCGGCAACCTAATAGGTTCTGAACTATCAACTAAACTCCAACCTCTGTCTCATCGCTGAAATATGGCACCGTTGGTCCTGTTTTACAAGTATTTACAATGGCACTAGTACTACCTCAACAAACCCGACACGCAGAAAATCCCACCCTACACTGTGGAGAATAATAATAATAATAATAATAATAATAATAATAATAATAACAATAACAACAACAACAACAACAACAATAATAATAATAATAATAATAATAATAATAACAATAACAATAACAATAACAACAACAACAACAACAACAACAACAACAATAATAATAATAATAATAATAATAATAATAATAATAATAATAATAATAATAATATTATTTCTCCGAACGTTTAATGCAGCTCTTTTTGCAGAATATCTCAGGTTGGTCTTCCAACAATGGCGTGATTCAGAAATCAAGGCTGAATCATTTAGGAATAAGTTTCATTTAAGAAACACCTTGATGGCTTGGGAGACGTAAAAGTCAAACGATTTTGCTTACGACTTTTCTGTCTTCTTGATATTTCACAGCATTTGATTCATCGACTAAAATCTTTTCTACAACTAATGAATCCCTGATGTTTATCAAACATGATATGAACTTTGAGCACACATTCTTTTGTTTCTTACTTACGTAATTCATCAGTTATGAATATGTATAGGATATCTTTTTTGTACACATGTTCATTTCATACTCCTTATGCTTGTGTTGTTTTCGACATCACGTTTTTCCCGTGCTCAAATACAAGTACATCGTTTAAAAGTGGTTGAATAGAAACAAACTACACAAATGAATATCAAAATAACTACATGTTCTATTTATATTTGTCAGTATATCGTATTTTGATGCCATAGAGATGTATATGGAATTTTGTTCTTGTTTCCCTTTGGGGATTTTTCTTTCTGAACAAGACTCCGACTAGTATGTTTCGGAATTGTTTATATGAGGGTTAAAAAATTTTTATCATTTAGATTATTCAAAAGAATACTTGCATGTTATTCTCACAGCATTTTGTCCGATGTAATCTCTGACTTTCAGGTGTGTCTTGTCGGTCTCGGATATTATTATGTCGAACTCAGAATTTTTTGTGGGATTTTCAATATTCTACAGTTACAGGCAAAAGTTTATTGTCCACTACTATTTATATACACCGATGGGTATATAAAGTCGTTTACGCACAAAGGTTGATCGTCTCGTGCCATCCTTATCGCCACCAGCATCGTTGTGAAATCAGGCCATTAATCCACTTCGACCCTTGTTGATTTATTTATTAAAAGTTTTATTGTAAAGAATAGAACATAACCTTCGCATGTTCATGTGTGTGTGTGTAGTTGTGTGTGTACGCGCACGCATGTGTGTGTGAAAAAGAGAAAGAAAGGGTGGGAAAGAGATGATATAGATGTGTTATTAGATACAATTAGATCTAGCCGCCCTTCACTTGCCGTCTTCGGTTTTTGAGAGAATATGCAATATCCTCATTAAAGTATCTCCGGTCAAGACAAAAAAAAAGATTTCGCCCGAAAATCACGCAATTTACGTAACTTCCGTTCATTGTCCTGTGAAACTACACGCTTTCTCTCCCTCGACAACCGCCAACCACAGACCAATCATCTCCTGGCTCTCGTACTGGCCGTCTCGTTTTTTTCTCACATTGGCAATGTCGAGAGTGCCCACAGTGGCTCATGGATATAACAAAATATAACAAAACTTGGGAACACTTTGTTGATATCAGTTGTACTCTGTGTGCGTGCACGCGCGTGTGTGTTTGTGTATGTGTGTGTGTGAGAGATAAACGTTAACATTCACATCTTAGTTATCTACGGAGGATATGTTCGTCAGTTGATTGAAGAATTCATCTCCTCATCTGCTCCGAATCACAACCTATCATCAACTGCCGCTAACTCAAAACTGTCCTTAAACTATCTCTAAATTTATTAACCTCTATATCTGGTCTTTGGTTCTAGTCACAGCGACATCTTGATTAACCATCCTATTTCATATGGCTTTTGTGTTCCTTAATGAAATTTTCTTCTACTTACCTCACTTCCCAACCTTTTTATTTTTTTAATAGTTTTTTTCCCCTTTTTTACGTCCCAACACTTTAGGAGAGTTGTTCATAGTATTATACCCGCTTTCTAATCCTGACCTATAAACATTTCTGATTAACATTTCTACTATATAACACTAATAGCCATATAAAATTGCTGATAGAATTCAAGTGTCAATGAATGATATGCATATAACGCATGATAAAAATACTGCAAAGCATTTATACATCTTTTCTGATGTAAACGACCAATGCCCTTTGAATCATATTGTAGGTTACCTTTAGCCCTAGAAATACCGACTTTATAATCGAAAAGTTGACTCTCTTCGTCACTCAGTTGAGTAATTTCGTTGACGGTATAATAATTAATTCAAAGACACGCGAAAACCAAACAAAGAAAACAAAACAAAACAAAACAAAACAAAAAAACAAAACAAACAAAGAAAAACTGAAATGTCAAATTTGACGTATATTGAATAATATATCTAACGGTCCTTTTAGAAAATATTTCATATAGAAAAGAAAAACATTACAAGTTTAATTGTTTAAATGAAAAAGAAGTATATAAATGTATTTAACTATACATATATATATATATATATATATATATATATATATATATATATATATATATATATAGTTATATATAGTTATATATATACTAGTAGTATTACCCGGCCTTGCTTGGGGTTTGTTTTGATACCCTTTTTATGCTTATTTCGATTTGTATCTTTGGTAATTCCTTTATTTATTTATTTATTTTTGTAATCCTAAAATTATTTTAGTAAATTTCGATTATATTGATACCTTTCTGTTCAACGTAGTCTCTGCAAAGTGGATACAACGTGCCAGCAACAATCCAATTTCTCTGATTTGTCCTCTTGGCAGCTATTATTTTAGCTCAAAACCAACTACATTGGCGAGGTTTTGGAGGCTATAATTTCATGAACCGTATGCGAAAGAAAACAGGATCAACATCGACTATCTATTCGTTGTAAGAATTTATGTGGTTGTCACTGTATAGTTCTACAATTAGTCAATTGTGTCGAAAAATTCCTTACCTTATTTTGGCCGGCATACAACTTGTGTTTGGTTGTTGGGGCCTATGTTTTTTTTAAACCTATATATAAAAACACTTCTAAATCACATTTTCACTAAATATGTGTGTAGACGGTTTTGAAATTGCTTCAGGATCAGGTGTTTCTTCAATGGACGTTCAAAAATAGAAACATAATTTACGTTTGCACTGCTAAAAACACGTACATTTTCGAGTCTTATAAAAGTCTTTGGAGTTAATGAAAAAATTAAGAAATTTACGTGCGGAGTTTGAACCTACAGACCACGCCATGAAAAAAACAAACAAAAAAATACAAACAAAAACACACGCTATCAACTTATCCACAGTAGATTTTTCAAAGCCCGTTGTTCTATCATTATTGCTAAACAAAGACATAGAAAACTGGCTTTACCGATGATAAATTTATATAACGTTCGATTATCGATTATCGGTAATTATCGTTGGCACTCTGAGACAAAACTTAACTAAGATCATTCCCAGACTTATACACAGAAGTTCTGTAATTTTAAAAAAAAATCTGTTCAGCCATTTCGGATTCTATAAGGAACGAACTCACACAAGGACAAAGTTGCATTTATATAACTGTAAAGATTATATTGGAACCAATATATAGTAAGGATTAAAAAAAAAATGACTCGTGCGCCAAAACGTTTACCTTACAATTACTTTTTCCTTAGACGTTCATTCCAAAGCTTTAAAAACATGTTTTCTGCAAGGCATAACATTAAAGCATGAACCAATAGTTATTACGTTACGCATGCATATTCGTAATGCCATCGTTCGATCTTCACCTGATAAATACCATTTTAAAATTTTCACACCTTTGCACTGATTTTCCGCGGCTAAAACTGAAATATAAAGTTTCGTATGGGTTCAATTACCCTATATATTAAGTTTCATGTCTGTAGACAAAAAACTGTCAGAGTAGTTTGGTAGGCAAAATTTTTCAAACAAATATATATACACATACATACGTATATATAGCAAAAGTTTATGCTTACAATAACCTTTTGACACAAATATTACGCAAGTATAAATCGTGTAGAATATCTGCATGAATATAATTGCACGTAATAGTTAACTAAAGATGATCATCCCATAAGAAAACCGAAAATAACTAATAAGGAATTAATTAAAACTGAAGCTTGATCTTTTGCATGTGAATGCGATTCCACAGCGCATATACAACAAAGTTGTATTTTCTTTTTAAATGATAATTAAAAGTGAAAACTAAAATATACAGTAAATGGCGATAAGTTAAAATATATAGAGTCGATGAAAAGTCGATTAAAAATATAGGTCGATTAAAAATTCGAGTATTAAAACCAGCAAGTTCGTGGACATTGTAAACAAAGTCCGTCGAATACAAATTACGCAAGACATTTTAGAACGTTACTTCTTTTCTCGAATGCGATATCATTTATAGTGGGTTGAAGGATTCTAATATATGACGCTTCAAGAATTGTTAATTTTTTAATATTATTTTCATGTTGCATAATTTTTATGTTGTCAACGAGGACCGTTCTAAGATTGGAGGTGGGGACAGTTATGTTCTTTTATCAAATGTTTATATATAGAACTAGTCAGATGTATGGTTATTCGCCGGGACAATGTTGTCGTTTTATGCCCAATGTATGCATTATTTTCGGACTTACATTATCTCATAGAGTATTTAAATTTATACACTACATTGGTTTGTTCCAACGTTTTTATAGCCGGTAAGTAGTTGTTTCTAACCACAAGGTTTTGTGTTCTAAACTTCTTGTAGTAGATAATAAATTTAATTTTAGAATTACTCTCAACAGGCGTCAAGTATCTACGCATGATATATACAGTCCTGGACAAAATGATAAGACCACTTAAGAAAGTAAGCGTTTACGCATAATATCGAATTTGTAATCAATCAAATGGTTGAAATTATTGCCAAAAGGGGAAATATGATGGAAAAAAATGAAATCTGCTTCATTCGAAACCTTAACCCTGATCTAATAATTATTTTTTAAAAAACAAACATTTTCACCTGGTCAAAATGATAAGACCACTTTAATAAAACCGGCTAGTTTTGAAAAAATGAATACGAAAAGCTTTCTATGTTACTAAAAGCAACTTGTTAGTGGATAAAACCATTTTACTAAATTATAAATGGCAAAAAGGAAACCATTATCAGAGTTTGAGAGAGGATGGATCTTTGAGCTTAATAGGGGTGGAATCTCCCATAGATCTACTACAAACGAAGTGAATCGTAGCAAAACGGTCATCACAATTTTTTAAAAGAAATTCAGATCAATATGTGCACAAAAAAGAGTCCAGGTCGACAGAAAAAAAAATAACCCCATCACTGGATCGCCGTATCAGAAAAAGTAAAAAAAAAACTCCAGTATAAGCTCAAGTCGATTGAAAAACCAAACAGCAGCAGAATTTAGTCCTAAAACCATCAGAAGGCATCTGAAAATGAAGGGGTTCAATCATTTAAAGCGACTGCAGAAACCACATTTCTTGAACAGCGCAAAACTAACCGATTTAAATATGCCGCCAAATACCAGGCTTTGGATGAAGAGAAGTGGGAAAATATAATCTCCGATGAGAAAAAATTGGATCTAGATGATCCAGATGGATTTCAACACTATTGGCATGATAAAAATTTGCCCCAAAAGACTTTTTCAACTTGGCATAGTGGAGGAGGGTCTTTAATGATCTGGGGAGCTTCCTCGTCAGCTGGGACCCTAAAGTTGCAAGTAGTGAAAGGCCGGCAAACATCATTGAAGTACATTTCAATACTTGAAAATGCTTCTATCAGGATTGAAGGTCCACGTCTGAGTGGGATAAATTGGATTTTCCAGCAAGACAACGCTGCGATACACACTTATCGACAAGCACGAGAATACTTTTCTTCAAATAATATAGAATTGTTAGATCATCCAGCATGTTCTCCGAACCTCAATCCCATTGAAAATCTTTGAGGATGGATGGCAAAAGAAGTGTTCAAGGATGGAACCCAGTATGATTCGATAAAGGAACTTTCGGATTCAGTTTTCAGTACATGGAATAAAATTCCTTCGCAACTGATAAAACACTTAGTCTCAAGCATGCCGAAGAGAATTTTTGAAGTAATTCGTAATAATGGAGGCTATACTAAATACTGAGACACTTTTTAGTAATTTATAATTGCCTTTTGTTACATAAATTATCAGTGGTCTTATCATTTTGACCAGGTGAAAATGTTTTTTTTTTTTTTTTTTTTTTTTTAAATAATTATTAGATAAGAGTTAAGGTTTCGAATGAAGCAGATTTAATTTTTTCCATCACATTTCCCTTTTGGCAATGGTTTCATCCATTTGTTTGATTAAAAATTCGATAATATGCGTAAACACTTACTTTCTTGAGTGGTCTTATCATTTTGCCCAAGACTATATATATATAATATATATATATATATATATATATAAAGTAATGTGATTTATGATTTAAAAATTAAAAAAAAATCTTTTAAATTTAAAAATCAAATTTTAATTAAATTAAAAATCAGTTTCATAAGAAGGAACATATATATATATATTAAAATGTTTGACTCCTGTTCAGGTAACCTACATCTAAAATTTGAAATGTTCAGACCCAAAATTAGCAGTGGAGTTTGGTAGAGTTTGCAAAGGTCGGCTCTTTCAACTTTGACCTCAGGACAGACAAATATTCGCTCAGAAACTGATGAAAAAACTTGCATGTCTGAATACAATTTACGTAATATTTCAAATGTTTAATCCCAAAATTTGCTGAATAGTTTGCTAGAAACCTATGTCCAAGGAACGTGCATCTAAAATTTCACGCGGTTAAACCCAAAATTGGCGGAGGAGTTTGGTAGAGTTTTCAAAGGTCAAATCGTTGAACTTTGACCCCTTTACAGCCATATTTCTGGTCGAAAACCGATTAAAAAGATTTTCTCAAATCTCAATACCTCTTATGTCAAATCTCGAGTCTGTAAACTGAACTTGAAAGAGTAATTTGCTAGAGAAATGTACGCAGACAGGCAGACGACTTTGCTTTATATATATATATATATATATATATATATATATATAAATGTTTAAAGGTACAGAATTTATATACAGTTTTGTAAAATAATGCGGAAGTTTCTCAAAAACTCTTTCGGCTATCATCTCATCAGGAGAAAATCGATAGCGTACAAAATAATATTGTGTCGAAAATAGAGTTCTAATGGGGAACTTATTAATGTGCCAAAAGTACGGGGACTCTAAAATGAATTTATTAACGTTTAAAAAACGATTAAAATATTAGCACAACCAGGGAGAAAAAAAAAACGGGAGAAAAGATTCAAAGTTCCCCAAAGAGAACCAATGCGTTGGATGTTTCCTTTTGCCGGCACAAAGAAGGTTGACGCACCGCAATAGAGACAGACTCCAAAATCTTTTAATGGTTTTTGGAGTCCGCTCTATGTAGCACCTCGAACCATTCTATTTTATATCTATCGGCACAGCACGGGTTGTCAACCAAATACTGGCCAATAGCAAAGTCCAAGGCTGCAGAAGAAGGGAGACAACCAGACCCCATCCTCCCTTGTCTGATCTTCCCCTAAAAAGTTTGGACGCTTGAAATGCCCGGTTTATTTAAAATTTCCGTGGATTGGGGAAAAGAGTAATAGACTTCTCAAACAGATTCGCAGAAGTATTTACGACTGCTTTTATTCGGTGTCCTTGCGTTTGGTATATACTACGAGACCTGCTTTTCCGTCTTTTCGAAAGGATAGTTTGCCTTACATCCAAAATAGCAATATTGTATATCAATTTAAATGCCAGTACGATGCTGGCTATGTTGGGCGAACATCCCTTGCACCTTTTGACTCGTATAAACCAGCATGTTCCATCGAAGATCAGACGAGGGAGGATGGGGTCTGGTGGTCTCCCTCCTTCTGCAGCCTTGGACTCTGCTATTGGCCAGCATTTGGTTGACAACCCAGCTGTGCCGATAGATATAAAATAGAATGGTTCGAGGTGCTACATAGAGCGGACTCCAAAAACCATTAAAAGATTTTGGAGTCTGTCTCTATTGCGGTGCGTCAACCTTCTTTGTGCCGGCAAAAGGAAACATCCAACGCATTGGTTCTCTTTGGGGAACTTTGAATCTTTTCTCCCGTTTTTTTCTTTTTTTTTCCCTCGTTGTGCCAATATTTTAATCGTTTTTTAAACGTTAATAAATTCATTTTAGTGTCCCCGTATTTTTGGCACATTTAATAAGTTCCCCATTAGAACTCTCTATTTTCGACATAATATTATTTTGTACGCTATCGATTTTCTCCTGATGAGATGACAGCCGAAAGAGCTCTTGAGAAACTTCCGCTTATTATTTTCAAAACTGTATATATATATATATATATATATATATATATATATATTACCAATGCCTTATACGCGATATGGAAGAAACTCACCAGGCAAATATACTAGGTGAAAATAGATACAAAGAAGTGCACTTAAAGGGGCTGTTAGGACCATAAGACGATTTGTCGGTTTTAATGTATGATATAGCGGGTAGATATCTAGTATCTTGTATTATTCCCTATCTCAAGCCAGAAAAATGGTAAGAAAAATACCCCATATATATATATATATATATATATATATATATATAATACTACGAAAATCGTTCCACACAATACGTAGTCACTTGATGCAAGGAACTAACAAGGACGGAAATTATCGCCAAGAGAGAAGATGCCTATTGGCCTCTGTTTTGAAAAGAGCAAGGTTCTATTTTTTTTTTTACATGGGGGTCACCACTTATCAAGGCCCGAAGGCCACTCAGGGATAAGGGTTATTGCGTGTACAGTAATCATTAGTATTGGTGGTTTGATATAGTGTCTTACTTAAGGGGGCAGTTTGTCAGGAGTTTGTTTATGTTGGACTTGAAGACGTCCAAATTTTAGTCAGGTGGGAAACAGGCAAGCGGCATAGAGTTCCACTGGCGTGCAGTTCTAAGAAAGAGGAAAACAATCAGCAGAAGAGAAGTGCACAACCTTGCACTTCTTAGGAACTACTGGAATAACAAAGAGTTTTCAAAACAACGAATGGATGGAAATCATTAGATTAGCGATGTAAAAGAGCTGATACAAAGGAAGCAGTAAATAGCTTAAATAATTCTGAATTGAATCATTTGAATCATTTGAATCCGTTGCAAGGAAACGAATACAATAAAAAAGTTTGTTTTTTTTGCGAAAAAAGATTACGTGATTCCGTCTTGCAGTTTTCCTTTAGCATTTCACATTTACATCAACAGAAAAATGTCGCAAAAAGTTTGTCAAATATATTCGTGTCATTTTTCTGTGAAAAAGAAGTGATGTTTGTTATATTTAAGTCTGAAAGTCTATCTCTTTGTCTCTCTGCCTATTTTACTTTTTATCGAAAACTACCGGGCTGATCTGGCTGAAATTTTGTAAAGACTTTGTTATATTAAGGTGCAATAAAAATATTATAACATCCGTTCGATTCCTAGTTAGGGATCAATAAAGATTAACAGATTAGTATTGAAGTTTCACTGTTTCTCAGAAACTTCTGGCCGATCTGACTCACATTTTCAATGGATCATTTTTTTTTTATTTTTATTTTTTTTTATTACATTTTCACCCCAAACAAGGCGCATTGCCACTTTAGTGTAGGGAGGTACTATCAGGGGCAGCAACTACTGGGGCACTATGTTGGGATTCGGGCAGCAAGATGTCGGTTCGCGTTGCTCTTGAACTTCTGCACGTCAGTACAGTTGGGGAAGCAGGAACTTGGAATGGAATTCCAGAGTCTAGCGGTTCTGGGGAAGAAACTACTGGAGTAGAAAGATCTTTTGAACCTAGGAATCTCTACTGTGTGGGGGTGAGATTTAGCTGCCTGTCGGGTTTGTCGAGGGTGTCTACGTCGTGGGGGCACAAGTGTCTGCAGTTCGTCAGCGCATTCACCATTAAAGTACTTGTAGAACAGGCAGATGATAAGGGCCAGCGAACTAAGTATTTTGGTATCTGTTCAGCACACGAATAGAGATTAATATAGAGATTAATAGGGATTATATTCAAATTAAACATGAGCAAAAATTTGGTACCTTATTGTAATTGAGCTTTGTAGCTTATTTTCAAGCAATGGGTTGTGAATCTCCCTTCTTTTGAATGTTTTTCTACGACCTACAGCCTTGGCCTTTTCAAGATAATGGCCAATAGACATTAGCTTTCTTTGCGATAATCATATTTTGTTTATATTAGTTTCTTAGATCAAGTGGTTTCATGCATTGTCTAGTGCGATTTCCATAAAAGTTGCCTCATGTCAAATTTTGTGTAATCATTAAATATTTAATTCATAGTTAATATCATCTATGATATAAATCTTACCTGTCTGTTTAAATGTATGTATGTATGTATGTATGTGTGTATGTATGTGTGTATGTATGTATGTATGTGTGTATGTGTGTATGTATGTGTGTATGTATGTATGCATTTGAGACGTCTCGAGCGGTTTTACCAGATGTGCCTACGGCGAATCTTAGGTGTGGGCTGGCAAATATATGTCAGTGATAATGAGGTTCTTGAACCGACCCAATGTCTAAGCATCGAAGCTCTCATTATCTAACATAGACTGAGATGGAGTGGTCATGAGGTGAGGATGATAGTCGACTTCCCAAACAACTCCTTTATGGCAAGCTCGCCGAGGGAAGACGTCTGGCTCAAAAGCCTAAAATGAGATACAAGGATTGTTTGAGGTCCACCTTGAAAAAAAATGTAAGATGGATGAGATAATCTGGGAGAGTCTTGCTTTGGATCGTTGATCGTGGAGAGTGGAGAACGACCTTGCAGGGAGGTGTGGGCAAGTTAGAGGTTGATCGAACCCAGTATGAGCGACTGAAACGTGATATCCGGAAAGGGAAGGGGCAAGAAGCAGTGGATAGGCTGGGGCGCTGAATTGGTCTGGAGTGTGAGGTCTGCGAGAGATTATGTCTGAGCAGAGCTGGGCTGATAAGCCACCAGACTACTCATCAGCGCAGTGGGCCACAAAACAGTCTTGTGTTGCCAGATCTAACCTGTGTCAACTGTGAGTGGACGTACAAAACAGCATGCGGTTTGAAGCGGCATTTGAATATACATAGAATTGACCATCAAGAACGTGCTGCTAGTGGCACACATGTCTGCACAATGTGTGCCAAAGAATGCCAGAGTTTGGCAGGGCTTAAAAGCCATCTTCGTGCGGCCCAATCACTGATTTGTTTCCATGTTTCTGTATATATATATTTTTATATGTGCTATATGAAGTAATGCCAATGTTCGAAAACGAATTTGCTGCCATCATATATGTATGTATGTATGTATGTATGTATGTCTGCCTAAAACTTTCAACAAAGGCGACAGATTTCAGGAGATCGGTATCATTTTGAAGCCAACCTTTCGGACGACAAATACTGAAAAAATGGCCAAAAACGTTAATTCCTTCACTCTAACTGGGCACTTTTCTACCTTTTTCACGGATATTTTCGAAAGTCATCACCTCTTATCGGTGGTCTAGTTATAATTTAAATTTACATCACTCCCGGCTTGACGATGGGCACAATAACAAAAACGTCACGTTTTGTTTAAATTTCTTTTCCTCCTTCGCAGTATGGGTTCGAGCCTGCCTAACACACATTTTTTTTTTACTCAGCCCACACCTCCAAACACCCAGGCAACGCAGGGCACCCAGCCGAGTTTATAATGACTGCGTTGGTGGTAGAGGAGGTATATATATATATACAGTGATGATCATATTTATTGGCACGGTAAAATAAAAGTTAAATTTTGTCTAATAAATTCTAAAAAACGGATTAAATTAAAGAAAATAACAAAGTATATTATGTATTTTTAACTGGCCTTTCCGATGCAGCAATCGGATTTTAGAAAAAATAAATAACAAAGGAACAACAAACATAATTGCAAAAAACCCTTGTTCAAAATTATTGGCACGGCTTTGTTTTTCTTTTAGTATCAGTATAATATCAATCAATTTCCGGTTTACGTGCTTTCTGAACTTTTTTATAGCCATATTATGCTTGTTTAACGCTAATTCAGTGAATAATTTTTTTCAGATAATTTTTAGATAGCGATTTATTTAAACTATTATAAGTGACTAAATTATAATTTTCAATCGCCATGGTTAAAACTAAGGAACACAGCGAAGACGTCAGGAAGCTTGTTGTAGCATGCCATACCAATGGGGAGGGCTATGATAAGATTTCAAAGAAGCTAAACCTTCCCAAATCCACTGTTAGAGCCATAATAAACAAGTTCAAATCGCAAGGCCACGTTATGAGTTTAGAGGGTAGAGGGAGAAAAAGGATTCTTTCCCCAAGAGATGAACGGAAAATTGTTCGACAAGTAAAACAAAACCCAAGGATCTCTGTTGGGGAGATTGTTGATGAACAGAGCACCTCTGGAGTGAATGTATCTCGACATACAGTTGGTAGAGTTTTGAAGAGAGCTGGTTTAAAAGCATGTCGTCCGAGAAAGACTCCCTTATTGAAGCCTATGCACCTGAAAGCAAGGCTAGCCTTTGCAAAACGTCATATTGATAAAGATGTTGCATTCTGGAAACGTGTTCTATGGACTGACGAAACGAAAATAGAGTTATTTGGCCATAATAAAGTGTCTTATATTTACAGAAAATCTGGCGAAGCTTTCCTGCCTATGAACACCATACCCACAGTGAAGCACGGTGGAGGCAGTTTGATGTTTTGGGGATCCTTTGCTGCCTCTGGACCAGGGCGACTTGTTAAGGTCACAGGTAGCATAAAAAAGGAAGATTATGTTAAAATATTGGATGAAAACCTGAAAGACTCTGCTAAAGAGCTCTCACTTGGTCGTCGTTGGTGGTTCATGCAAGATAATGACCCAAAGCATTCGGCTAAACTGACTAAGAAATGGCTTGAGGACAATCATATTAATGTTTTGGAGTGGCCATTACAAAGCCCAGACCTTAATCCAATTGAAAATTTATGGAGAACATTAAAATTGAGGGTAATGCAAAGGAAGCCTAAGAATCTTATTCAATTGGAGGATTATTGTCAGGAAGAGTGGGCTAAAATTACTACTGAAGAGTGCAACAACTTGGTTGTAAACTATGAAAAGCTACTGAGGAAGGTAATCAAGGCCAAAGGCTATACAATTGATTATTAAATAAATCGTGCCAATAATTTTGAACAAGGGTTTTTTGCAATTATGTTTGTTGTTCCTTCGTTATTTATTTTTTCTAAAATCCGATTGCTGCATCGGAAAGGCCAGTTAAAAATACATAATATACTTTGTTATTTTCTTTAATTTAATCCCTTTTTTAGAATTTATTAGACAAAATTTAACTTTTATTTTACCGTGCCAATAAATATGATCATCACTGTATATATATATATATATATATATATATATATATATATATATATATATATATATATATATATGCATGTGTGTGTATGCATATATATGTATATATATGTATATATGCACATATACATGCATGTATGTACATGTATACACACATACCCACATACCCATATATATATATATATATATATATATATATATATATATATATATATATATATATACATACATACATACATATGTCGGGTTTCAATCCTGGCTTGAGGTAGTTGCCTGTCTAGCCGCAATGATGAGCTGTGAAACAGCGAAACAGTACTGTATGTTGATGACTATATATATATATATATATATATATATATATATATATATCGCATAATCATGTCGACGCACCGGTTCACATCAGGTCAGCAAAGTTAAGCAACGACGAGCCTGGCTAGTTACCAGATGGGTGACTGTTTAGGAATTCTAGGCGCCGTATATGCTCACTGCTTATCTCGGCTTTGTTTACAGTCTTCCTGAACCCCCACTCGCCACTAGTATTTAACAAGGCTGACCCAGGAGAGGTGTAATTGGAGATTGCGCAACACTTGCCACAAAAATTTTTAACCTACCGTATTTTGATAATGCTCGTGTAAGAACTTTATTCCATAAATAATCAGAGAACCAATGCCGAGAACTTTATAAAGCCGAGCAAAAACTTTGTAACACGCTAGTTCTATAGGAATTTTATTTTTTTTTCTCTGGGAATTCAAATATTTTGTTCTAACATACATTATCATCATCATTAGCGGTCTTGCTGTTTATAACAGCGTCGGCAGCCACAACTCCCCTAATTGTAGAGCCATAGTAATTTCGGGAAGACGAGTAAAGACGCAGTTTCCCGTTGCTTTCCGTCTTAATTTGTGGTAGTATCTCATGCAGTGAGTTAAATACACCCCCAGATATCAACCTAGAATTCTTACGACTCGATGCGGTAATACAACGCCTAGCCTTCCCAAATCGTCACCTACATGGTACTGAACAAGCTTATCGTTGCTCAACTTCGGTGATTTGGCAACATGTCAACGTGATTGTGCCGTATATATATACGATATAAAAGAAATACGCTTAAAATATGAGAAAATTGGAATTTGACATGAAGTTCTTTCAGCGTTGCAAAAGACAAACGTATTCCAAAGTTGTTAACAAGATTTAACAAATTTGATTTCCCAGAAATTTTCAGTAAACTACAACGTGTCTTCCACGAATCAACTTTAAGCTCTGTAGCAACAACAGATGTGCCCACAAGCAGCACTTGGTATTTTTTGCCAGCATATATCTTGGAAATAAATATATTAACGTGCATATTTTGCTTTATTTTATTATACTTGTTTAGGTTTTGTTTATTAAAGTCTCTCCCTATCCCTATCTCTCTGTCTCTGTCTGTCTGTCTGTCTCTCTCTCTCTCATATATATTATCATATAAATTCATCTTAGATAAGGAAGTTGATGAAGTTATAGTGGTTAAAGATACGAACTGACGACCTGGGTGTTTGAAGTTCGAATCAATTTCATTCCACGGAAATCACTTTCGCTTAGGATGTTGGCAATCTTTTCGTGGTCCCTCCCGAAAGTACTCTATGTCTTTTTAAAAACAAATAATGCCAACAATAGAATCTTTGGATTCATACAATATGGTGATCTTCGAAAATACTTATAAACTGCTTCCTTGGTGTGTTTCGGATTTTGTTTTTAAATAAGGGTTGGTAATTTCTATTATTTGAATTATTCGGACTTAAGTGTTATTTTCACAACGTTTCTGTCGCTAATATCTGACCTTTTCTAGGTGCATTTTGTCAAATTCGGCGATTTGTGGGGAATTTAAAACGGAATCCTTTATTAAATCTGCGGGAATAGCTTGATCTCGTTCTGTTAACAATGACCAGGTAGACATCTTAAGTATTTTGCATTTAATTTTCAACCCTCAGATGACTGTTATTTAGAGCTGGTATTGGTACTTTTATCCGTTGCGCTATGGTTCTTTGTGGACAAATTCTCGAGTTAGTTATAAATATATATATATATGTATTCCCGTTTGACAACACTCACCTGAACATGAGAAAAAGTAACATTCATCGAACGTTGAAGAACAATAAGCTAAATAAAAACACATGGCTAAAAAATCCAAATAAAGTTTTTATTGCAAACATTTATAAATGCATAAGAGTATTTGATGTGTGCAAACGTTTTCTGATTATTTTTCTTTCTACTTCATTTTAGATGTAGTTTTTGCAATTTAATTTTGTTTATCATTTATCTTTATATAATTTGCAATATCAACGTATTCTATATTTATTTATTATTATTTTTTAAAACAGTAGTCTTAGTTTTTATCGTTTATCTATTTACGTAGTTTTATTATTGATTTTTAAACGACATTAAGGTTATCGTCTCCACCTTAAAGTTACGGTGTTTTCTTAGAAAGTCGCCCATTTTTTATTTGGGCGTATTATTTATTTATTATTTTTAAAAAATAGTAATCTATGTTTCGGGGCCCTGCCCCTCTTCAGCGTAGCTTGATTGCCGTCTTTTCATTCAACTTTTTCTCGATCTACTGGGCCGATCTGGAGTAAATTTTGCGAACTAAATATTATAATATTCATTGGATGCACAATTAAGAATTAATAGAGATTAATATTAGTTTGGATTTAATGAAAAATGAGCACACATTTTACCATATTTAACAATCAATTTGCCATAAAGCACCCATTTTAAGTCAAAGGGCTATAACTTTTATCTGTTTTAATGCTCTAAACAGTCATGTTGTTTCATAATGGTTTTTTACTCACATTCACCGCAACCAAGGCATATCATTACTTGTACGTAAGAGACTACTAATTGGGACCATGCTTAAGAAATATTAACAAGATGTTGGTTTACGCTACATTTGAACTTCTGCATATCAGTACACTTAGGGAAGCAGGTAGCAGGAATGGAATTCCAAAGTCTAGCTGTTCGAGAGTATAAGCTATTTGAGTAGAAAACTCTCTGGCATTTAGTGACCTCAACAGTGAAGGGGTGTGATTTTGTTGCTAAGCAGGTTTGTCGGGGATATGTACGTCGAGGCGACACAACTTTCTCTATGCGTGTTTCTTGTATTTCGATGAGTAATATATAGCCATAGCACAACATCTGTAAAATACACTTTATTTTCGATCAATCTCTTTTATAGCTTCCAGCTTTTCCGGTCACGGTATTACAAGGTGCTTCAATAATTTTCCAGACTTTTTTTACTGGAATTTATAATTATCGTACACTCTTTAAAATTCAGTATGTTATTGCTATACATCTCGTGAGATCATTAGACAATTTTTATAATTTCAGGTTCAAATAAACGGCTACAGCAGGAATTGGAATACACCCTACCAAGGCCTAATTGTCACAGCTGGTGAATTTCAAAAATGCAATTTGGGCGTGAGGACACTTTAGAAAAAAGATGTGCCATAAAATTCTGTTTTAACTTGAAAAAAAATGCCACAAAACATATGGAATACTTTAGACTGCTTTTGGACCATCTTGTATGAATTGAGTATCAGTTTTTGAGTTTCATAAAAGATTCAGAAAAGGTAGGGAGGGATCACACCAAAGTTGATTAAGCAAATAAACAATTTCATGGATAAGAACCGTCATGTGTCAATAGAGACAATAAGTCCACAGTTTGATGTCAGTGTTAGAATGTACAAACAACTATTCGCGAGAAACTGAGGATGCGGACGATTTGCGCAAATTTTGTCCTAAGTGTGCTCAGAAAAGATCAGAAAGAAAGATGTTATCATGCAAAAATGGACATCAAGACAGTTTCTTACTATATTCCAGACCTTGCTTCCTGTAACTTTTAGTTATTCCATAAGCTCAAGGAAAACATTAGAGGCTGTTTTTATGGGACAATTGAGGAGATGAAAGAGGCGTTGGCGAGGGTCATTGACACATTGGCACACTATAGAGTATAACACCTCGAAGAGAGTATTCTTCCGAAAAATAATTTCCTTGACACATAATGGCCGTAAATTTTCTAGATAACAAGACAAAAATAAAATGTCTATTTTTTGTCATTCCCCTACATGTTGTCATGATATACCCTAGAAAACTGGAAAAAATCTGCCCCCAATTTTACGATTCAGCCCATCTTTCTTCGTATTTTTTTTTAATTCATCGGAGTATTGTTCTTATGAGTGTGATTTTCACAACGTTTCGGTCGATATAACCCCGACCTTCTCCAGGTGTATATTGTTGAACTCGGGAACAGTTCTGTCGAATTCGGGAATTTGGACGAAATTTCGAGCGGAACCCTTTATTTACTTCACGGGGGTAGCGTGGTCTTGTTCCGTCAGCTATGACTGGATAGAGGTTCTAAGTAATTTGCACTTGTAGTTTTCGGTCGCCCACACTGAGGATTGAACCTTCAACCTCCAGGAAAATATCACGTTTGGACATCTTTCTGTTGGGGCCAGAGTATGAATATGTCATCTGCATATCGCAACCACATTGTTTGCTTTAGTGGTGTTGATCCTAATTCCATTTCCTCAAAGTATTCCATGTATGCATTGACCAGTACCGAGGACAATGGTGATTCCATCGCCAGACTTTCTGGCTGACGATATATATCAGATCCCATCGCGAAGTATGTAGTTTCTACACAGAAGGTCAACATCTCCATTATATTGTCAACTAGGATATGTAATGAAAGAGAAACTCTTTTGAAGGGCGGAACCCATTATTTACTTCACGAGGGTAGCGTGCTCTTAAATAGTGGCTAACTTAAACAATATCTATTTGGTGTATAAAAGAATTTCTTGTTACATACACTTATGGTGAATACGAATAAATGTCAATTAGAAGAGAAGCTAAATTCGTTAACGCCTGTTTGAGTCACGTCTGTTTGAGTCACGTCTGTTTGAGTCATGTCTGTTTGAGTCCCGTCTGTTTGAGTCACGTGTAAACGGAGAACGAGTGCGTTTCCAACCTTACTCCTACACAACTTGAGTAAACTTTCAAAGCAAAATAAACAATAATTCACTCAAAAAGTAAAACGTCTTTAAAGAATAAAACATTAAAAGCACTAATTTATTGCTAGTGCAGTCGTATACATGAAATGCCAAACAATCAATTAGAAATGACGGCCCGTTAAGTTCGCATTTCCCTCTCTACGTACACACAATGTCTACTGATTCTCTTTGTACAAATCCACACTGATACAAATTTATAATCGCGGTTCTCAGAACAATATATGCTTTTTCGAATTCTACATTGTCTCCATGTTGGTACTTTGTTTTTATATCATGCATTTTTGTTTTTTGGGTTCATAAATATATCGAAGTAGTAGTGGTACATAAGTTATTCCCATGAGACAAAGTTACAATTTCGTTCAAATGAGAAAAATGAAAATAAAACTCAATTTTTTTAAATGAAAAGAGAAAGGCAACAAACAAAAATACACGACGTAATTTCCTTTTATGTGTAAGCAGTGTGTTAAGTAAAACAAAAAAAACATCACGAAACTTTATTTTTCTCTGACCACATCGATGATTTACAACGAGTTGCAAGAATCAAAGACTGAACTAAATGACCTAAATTCTATACGGAAAGCCTTCCAAACTTACAAAAGGGAACTTTCCATTTTAACTAAGAAAATGAAAAAGAAAAACACAAAAACAAAAACAGAACCGAACGACTCGAACAACGTGTCCCAACATCCGTACAATAAAGTTATACTTGTCTATCTCAATCTGAGGATTCATTCACATGCTCCGATAACTGCACAGACTCACTTGCACACTTGGTTTCCAAGATAGTGCATCAGCGATGCGACTATTAAACGTTTGTTAACACCATAAAGGACTCAACTAAAACAAAATTGCACTAATCTCTTTGAAATTGCAGACAAAACGAAGCAACCGTATAAAATCACTTGCAGTCATAACGTTAAACAGTGCTTTTCCATTGCTGTATTATTAAATGTTCTCTTTGTCTTATTGTAATGCTACGGAGGGAAGAGAACATTTTTATTTTGTGATTATGTCTCATTATTATTTTTAATGCGTGTGTCTCTTATTACGTGTCTATGTATGTCTATGTACGTGGTTATGATCCTTCTAACGTGCGTATATATATATATATATATATATATATATATATATATATATATATATATATATATATATATATATATACGATAATAAAGTCACCATACCCTATTTCTGCTTTTTTTTTGTTTTCTCTGATCGATTCTTCCCGTCACCGGTCGATGTTGTAAAGAAACATCTGACGATAATATAGCGCCGATTTTCTAGCATGGATTAGTTTATTTGTCTACGAATGAACTGGGGGAGAAGAACCGATTGCATTTTTGACTTACTTTTTTCTTTGCGTTTTTTAGTGTATGTGTTCCATTTTCATGGCAAATCAAACCCGGCCGAGGAATGGGTCGTTCTTGTCGCGTAAAAGAAGGGAAGCGTTTCTTTTGGTTGTCATTCAATTCGCGAGGCACCAATTTATCAAGTTATTTTGTCTTTTCAATCTCTCAAATGTAGTTGAAAATCGTCTAAATGACAGTACGTAACAATTAAACGACCTGGATGTAAACGTGGCACAGAAAATTACACACACGCTATCATATTAATATATATATTGTTCTATTTAAACTGAATGAACTGAATCAAAGACATGACTTTTATCACTACGGGCTTTCAACACAAATACAGCAATTTCAACACCACTAAAAAATCCGCGACGCAATTTGCCCATGCCTGGCATCTTGTTGGCACATCTGGGTTAGTGTATCTACAACTAGTGTCACGTAGCCGGTGGTTGTATACATGTGTCTTGTATATTTACGTGTCTTAATTCGTGTACCGTCTAGTGGTATAAGATGTTCTATTTTCGTATGTATGTAAAATGTTTAATGCGTCCTGCATGTATATAAAACGTTCATTGTGTATGCAGCCGCTTTTCACAAATACAATTTTTTTTATAAAGGTTTCACCACATACAAAGGCCCGGAACCCACTTGAGGATAACGTCAACGTGTGTATTGTCGTCATTGGGTCAGTAGTGTACTAATTGCTTGTGGTGAAAAATTGGTATAATCTGGTTATTTACAAGGACGATCCAATAAGTACTTGTTTACGTTGAGCTTGAAAACAGCAATATTGTAGTCGGCTGGAAAGCAGACCTATGGGAGTGAGTTCCACAAGTTCTAGGAAAGAAGCTTTGTTGATGGAATCCACGTTTAGGTTTAGGCACCGATGAGTGGGGAAATTTATTGATAGTAATTTGTGCTAGACCTATGCTTTTTGTGAAAGATTGGCGAGGGAGAGGAACATGGATTGCTCATCGAACACTTGCCATGGAAATAACGATAGAGCAGATACAAACTCGGAACGTCTAATCTGTGTTAAAGACGTTGCAGAGAAGTGAAAATGTTTAACAGTTTAAGATATTAACGCTCATCTCTCGAAGAATTATACATGCTTTTTGATGGAATAATACTAACCTAATTCGTATTGTTTTGATTATTCGGACTATTATTTGCATTTTGATTGGTATTGCCACACTATTTCGGTCAATGTAACCTCTGAACTTCTTCAGGTCCATCGTGACATAATCGGGAATTTGTATAGAATTTTAGACAAAGCCTTTTGTTTAATTCACGAGGGTTGCATGATCTCATTTCATAACCAAGTTGAAGTCGTAAATAATTCATAATTGTATGTTGAGTGTGCTTTATACATAACGCCGCGCAAAGACCCGTGGCATAGTGGATATAATGCTTTGTAAAATTCAGTTGTTAGTTACATTCTTCTGAAGGGTAAATGTTTAATCCTCTTTGCGAGCGACACCTAGAATACGACTGCCAATTACTTGGGATTTCTACCCAGTCAGACAGGATGAGACAATGATACCCATGTAGATTAAAGAAAAGACTCTGTTCGAAATTATGTGTCGATTTTCGAGTTAGACATTATATATCTGAAGGAGATCGGCGGTTAAATCGATGAAAACGTTGTGTGAATAAGACTCAAGATGAGAACAGTAGTCCAAATTATCCAAATAATACGAATTATGAATCCTTATCTAAAAAAAATCAGAAGCATAATTAAGTTGATATTGTGTGTAGTGTATTTTGACGGAGGTATGTGCCCTACTGTGCCATTTAAATTTCCTTGCAGATAGGCAAACCTTTCCGGAGATTTCAGTGTATTTTCTAGGTTTCATAGGAGTGGTTTCTTACCAATATATGTGTGGGCAAAAGCATTAAATAGATGCCGATGAATTCTGTGAGGCAAAAATAAAATGCTTTGAAGTTAAACGTGAGTTTAAGTAGAAAGACGTTGATTGGATGAATAGTCACCGGATGTGGTTAATTTGATATGGACAATTATCAAAAAGGTCACGTCGTTATTGATGAAATGCAAGAAAAAAGATTATATGTTCTAAGAAATAGAAGTTAAGGATTAAAGGGTAATTTAAGACAGGGAGAAAAGCAGAATAGGGAAGAAAGGAATGAATAAAAAAACAGGAATGAGCGAATGAAAATCGGATATAAGAATACAGAAAAATGAAGGAAAGAAGTAAGAACTAATTACAATTCACAAGGGAGTTGCTATTCATCAAGGCCACTCGAGGCTAAGGATTAATGAGTGTAACATGCCACTGAGACAACAGCTTAATGATCGTTAGTGGTGAAAATTAGGTAGAATTTGATTATTATTTTTTTTTTAGGTTTATTATTGCTCGGTTGTGTTCGCTGGTAAGTTTGGTTTCTAATTCAATGTCTTTCACTTCTGTTGTTAGATTTTTAAAATAAGTGTCACCACTTATCAAGGCCCAGAAGCCACTTGAGCACAAGGGTTATTGAGTGTACTGTAGTCAATGGGATAATATCTTAATAATCATTAGTAGTGGAAATTTTAGTAATTGGATTACTTAAGGGGACGGTTCATCAAGAATTTGTTTACGTTGGACTTTAAGACTATTAAATCAGCTGGAAAACAAACAGACGGAAGAGAGTTCAACAAACGTGCAGTTCTAAGAAAAAAAAGCATTGTTCATGGAATATACGTTTTGGTTTAGGCACAGATAAATAGCAGAGAAAATTATTGACAGTGTTTTCAGATAGACGAGTATTTTTCTTGAAAATTTGACTAGAGGGGACCATAGATTGGACTTACAAACGAGCATATACCATGGAAATATCAATAAAGCAGAGAAAGGCTCGCAACGTCTCTTTTGTAGAAAAGATGATGCAGGGAAGAGAAAAGGGACCCCACTGAGCTATGAAGTCTATTTTGAACTCTGCCAAGGCAAGATAAGCTGCGTCTAGCAGCTCCTGCCTAGATGTGACAACAGTACTCCATCCTTGGACGTACTTGGCTTTTATATAAGTAGAGCATTGTATCAGCAGTGAGATATCTACTGGAGCGCTAGAAGATCCCACCATTTTTCCAGCGACAACGTACATGTTACATGTACGTGTTCCATCTCAGATCAGGAGCCAAGAATAAGCTCAAAAGCTTGTTAAAACATGGAGCCTCCACAAGCACTATTCATTTCAATTGATGCTTGATTTTGTACTTGATTCATCTCTATTTTGACAGGTTGTGGTTTGGTTTGTATGGGGTTCACCTTTTGTTGGAGAATTCTTTTCGTTTGTTGTTTTGTTTGTTCAGACGATGAATTGTGGTATCTTTGTTTTTGTATTTGTTGTTATTACATATTCATACGTTTTTACTTTGATGGTGGGTTAAGAAACTTGCATTAAAGTCGGTGCTTGGTTCTTCAGGATCTTCCGTTCCTAACCTGTTGTAGCTGGATGATGAGGAATTAGTTGACTTATTTGCATTTTTGGATTGATTTCGCTTGCTCAACGATTTGTTCTGGATTTTTTTCACTTATTTTAATATAAATAAAAGTTGCTGTTCGATTTTTATTAATCTGTTCTTGGTGTGTTTTTAAAGTTTCGATTAGGCTTTTAAGTTCAGAAATCAGTTTATTTATTATTTATTATATTAGGATACGACATGGTATACTCAATTTTCATAGATAAAAAGATGTAGGCCAGATGCAGGTTTGTGTATGGCTAGTCTAGATTCTCAATGATGGGGATTAGAATTTTGGTATTTTATAGTCGATTCACTCTTTAAGAAAGAAATGATTTTGGAAGAAGACGAGAATGCAAAAAGAAATAAACAGTTAAAATAAATCAGAAAGAAAGTCAAAACACATAAAACACATGAAAGGATGAATGACGGAATAGCTAATGCAAAACTTAATAAAAATCATTAAAAAAATGAAAGCAAAAACTGAAGATAGATCGAATATACCACATAAGAATGAAAGAAAATAAAAGAACAATTTAAAAAGGAAATGAATAAATAAATGTTGCATGAATAAAGTCCTTGTAATATTCAAGTTAGCGGGGGCTTTAGAACGCATGCTACCGAAACTACGTGACTACAAGAACACAAGCCCTATATTATTAAGTTTAAAGAAATGCACTAAATTTTAAAATCAAAGTAAAATTATTTATTTCTTTGCAGACTGTTATCCCCGTCTTTATGGTTGTTATTGTTCCACGACGGTTCGATTAACTCATCCTTTGACCTTCTTCAGGTGGTGTACTGCGATGGGATAGGAATGCTGAATCTCGTAACTGTATTCCCAGTAATTACTGGCTTCCATAGTTATTGTTATTTCGCCACGTTTTGGCCAACTAAACCTCTCGCCTGCTTTGGGTAGGATTGAAACCGGTATATCCAGATGAAATAAATTTCAAGTCAATTTCAATTACTGTGAAAATCATCACGTTTAAAATAGACTTCGTATGTAGGTTTGGACAAAAGTCGAATACATGTCTGCGGAAGGGAAATTTTCCTAAAATGACCTATGATACGGAAATCAAACCATACTGACGCAAGTAAGCACATAATGTTAACAGCATAAAAATACGTACATATATGAATAAAAGCTTGTTTCTCCTTTATATGTTTTAATGTGATTAAGCTTGTGTCGATCCGTTAGACCTATGAATTATATTGCCTTCCATAAATTACCTTCATATATACATTAGATAATGCTTCAAGAAAGCTACATTAACCACTGATTAGAGATTTTCCGTGTCTTGGTTGATGAGACTAAGAAGGAAAGACGTATCGAAGTCAGATATTTGTCTATCTATCTGTAGTTCTTTCTTTCTCTCTAACTCTCTCTCTCTCTCTCTCTTTCTCTCTTACCAGTACGAACGTAATTTATCTCTCTGATATCTGTGCGCGTTCTTCTCATACTAAATTTTCTTCATAAACAACAGCGTCTCAGTTTACACGGGGAATGATAAAAAAACAAGTAAAAAAGTAAAAGGTGTGCTTACAGTTATATCTCATAGGATTAGCGAATCTCGACCGAGGCTTCCTTTCTAGGGCAATTGCTCTTGACATATCAAAGACCTTTGATAGAGTATGGCTTAAAGGTTTACTTCACAAGATCTCCAGCTACGGTATAGCTGGAAATGTCTTCTCAATTATTAAATCATTTCTCTCTGATAGGTTCATAAGAGTAGTGGTTGATGGGCAGAAATCAGAAGCTCCCAGTATTAATGCTGGAGTCCCTCAGGGGCCCATCCTGGGCCCAACTCTCTTCCTGATCTACATTAATGATCTTCCAAATCACATCCTTACATCATTCGTAGACATTTATGCTGATGACACAACATCAATGGTAGCACATCTAAGACCGTAAACGACCAAGTTCTCTCCAATTCTCTCTCCTCTGATCTTGAGCATGTGGTACAATGGGGAAATGAGTGGCTTGTTACTTTTAATGCATCTAAAAACCAAGCTTTTATCTTTACATCATTAACGCTCTGCTCCCCATCTGGCATCAATTGAAATGAATGGCTCTTGTCTTTGGGAGGCCTCATGCTTTGACAAGCTTCTGGGCTTGACTTTTACTCCTGGTCTGAAATGGAACACATACATCAAATCCGTTGCCAAACCCGCTGGAAAAATGGTGATTCCTTCTATCGATCCAGTAGATATCTCACTGCTGATGCTCTATAGATATAAGAGCCTGTACGTCCAAGGATGGAGTACTGTTGCCCCACCTGGGCAGGAGCTGCCAGAAAGGACTTATCCTGCCTTAATAGAGTTCAAAATAGACTTCGTAGCGTCGTAGGGGATGTCCTTTTCTCTTCCCTGCAACCTTTCTCACAGAAGAGATGTTGTGAGTTTGTCTCTGCTTTATCGTTATTGTCATGGCAAGTGCTCGGCTGAGCTCCAATCTATGGTGCCCCCTCGCCAAACTTTCACAAGAAACACCCGTCTAGCAGAAATCACTATCAATAATTTCCCCTACTCTTTATCTGTACCTAAACTTAAACGTAGATTCCATCAGCAAAGCTTCTTTCTTAGAACTGCACGCCTATGGAGTTGTCTTCCGTTTTCCTACTTTCCAGCTGATTACAATATGGTTGTCTTCAAGTCTAACGTAAACAATTTTTTGATGAACCGTTCCATATAAGTCAACAAATTTACCGAATTTCCATTACTAACGATTACTATAGTGTCCAATTTCTACTTTACACTCTTTAACCCTTATCCTCGAGTGGCCTTAAGGCCTTGATTAGTGGTGATCCCTATGTAAAAAAAAAACGAAAGAAAGGTTACGCAAAGAAATGATGCGAAAATCAAAATAAACAAGAAAGACAAACATACGACAAAAAAGAATATTTATACAAAATACGGACAGTGTTGAAATAATAACTTTATTTAAAAAAACATTCTTAATGTGAGAAGGGACATTTTCTACTATTATGTACTTTCACCAAACAATTTAATAATAAAAATGATACAGTAACAATGGAAATGTACTTGAAATACATTGAAGTTATTGCCAAGACCACTGCAAACATGTGGGCTCTCTAAATTGTACTAGAAAATTGCTCACAAATAACAATATTCTATACTCTTGCTCGAACTGCAGACCCTTTGCCATTGCCACAATATTCTACCCTGTTTTACAAATACTTTAATAGAATGTACTTAGACGCACTCGTATCACATATACCCCTCTACGCAAATACCTCCTACCCCCACAAGCAGCAAAAGTCTTTCCTTTACTGTAGAGGTCCCTCGAATTGCTAGACTTTAGGATTCCCGCCCCTTTTCCTGCTGCACTGACGGTACTGACATGCAGAAATTTAAATGTAACGTTAACAGCCATCTCGCTGTTCAACTCCTTACATAGTGTCCCTGTAAATATGGTTCCAAACAGTAGTCCTTTACGTCCAAGTAACAATATGCTTTCTTTGGGGTGAATAAGAGTAAAGAAATCCTATCCTGGTGTCTAAGTCTGCCCTCGTTGGGAGGCAAATTAAATAGGAACACATAGCTTTGTATTCTGCATAAGTACTCAAGATATATATTCAGATGATGGGAGGGAAAATGCAAGCTATTAACTTGACATATGTGCATGCATAAAATACCCTTTTCTGCACAATTGAAAACAAAATTCTGCCGATTAATATGGCCTCTGGCCAGTCTTTACGCCGTCAAGAGTGCCTGGTGAACCAAATACAAAAGAGATCCAGACAATTGCACTTAAGAGAACAGCGAGGATACTAAAAAGAGCTCTCGGTTGGTTTCAATAAAAAAAACAGGGCAATGTTGGCAGCTGGTTTGGTGGCCCCATACCCAGCATTATAATCTTCAAAGGAAAAAAATCTGTTTAGTGGTCATATTCTTGTTTTTTTTTTGTTTGTTTTTTTTTGGAATGAAATCTTGATAATATTACTTTACATAGCTGGAGTCTAGTAGCCGGGAAACATGCACTAATCATATCAATCTCTTTTTATATTTACTTTCTTGATTAGGTATATATCTATCGCTACTATTATATAAAAGTCATTTCGTGTGTGTGTGTGTGTGTGTGTGTGTGAGAGTTTCTTTCTCCTAGGTTCTGAAACGGCTGACCCTATCTTTTGCAAATTTTACACAAAGTTAATCAATGTCTGGCAGTGTTCTCAGATGTGTTTTGTACCGAAATTCCGTTAAGTATTGAGGATCGAATAAAAATCCGATCTTAAAAATAGCTTTTCTATCTTATAGATAAAAAAAAATAATTTTTACAGGAGAATATTTTACGTTATACCGGTCAAGGGAGATAATAACATCTCAGCAAATCATTTCTTCTTAAAACAAAAGATTTATTATAATCTGGAGATATAGGTTAGTCGTAGTGCATTCGACTACAGATCGAATTAACCCCTGTTCAAGCCCGAGTGGATAGGTCATGATTCTATTTTAATATATCTTAATTATGAGTTCAGTTTACGATGAAAGAAGAAGTCACCATTTAAAATCGCCGCAAATTATTTTTTCGTTTGTAAATTCTTCCTCGTAATATTTAATAATTAATAGAAGATTGATTTTATAAATAATACCCACGCAATCTGCATAAATTTAACTATCATGTTTAAGCGTATTGCACGACCGGACTGCTTGCTAGTTAATATTAAATCTTTTTTTTAACTATTCCGCAAACTTACTTCATGGTTGGATCTAGAACGTTTCATTTCAAAGACATTAAGCTTCGTCTTACGGTCTATCAGGATACGATATGTTTTATTCGTATGTTAAACAATTATACCATTTAAAAAAAAAGGCCACTCGAGGATAAAGGATAGACTGTGAAACAACATCGTGATGATCGGTAATAGTAAAAATTGGGTTAGGGTTTAATTATTCAAGAGGACGGCTCAAAAAGAACTTGTTAGTATGAGATTAAAAGCGATCATGTCATAGTAAGCCGGGAAGCAACCCCACAGTATTGTGTTCTATAGACGGACAGATCAAGGAAAGAAACTCTCGTCGTAGAATTTTTGTTTACTTTTAGGTGTAGATAGAAACTACGGGAAATTGTTGACACTTATAGTAGCCAGACGAGTATTTATTACGAATTTTTGGAAGGGGATACTATAGATTGAAGCTCAGCCGAGCACCTAACTATGAAAATGACGAAAGAGCAGAGGGAGACCTCTTACGTCTCTTTTGCGAGAAAGAAAAAATAAGGAGGAAAATAGGCCCTTGACAACTAGATTTAGAATATATTTTTTTTACAAAGGAGACAGACTTATCAATGCCCGGAGGCCACTCGAGGATAAGGGTTAAAGATTGTACAGTAGACAATAGGACAATATCGTAGTAATCGTTAGTAGTGGAAATTTGTTTATTGGATTACTTAAGGGGCGGCTCAACAAGAACTTGTTTACGTTGGACTTGAAGACGACCATATTGTAGTCAGCTAGAAAGCAGGGGAATGGAAAAGAGTTCCCCGGGCGTGCAGTTCTAAGAAAAAAAGCTTTGTTCATGGAATCTTTGTTTAGGTTTAGGCACAGATAAAGAGTGAGGGAAATTATTAATGGTGGTTTCAGCTACACGAGTGCTTTTCGGAAATGTTTGACAAAGGGGAACCATAGATTGGAACTCATTCAACTACCCGCCATGAAAATAACGATTGTACCCAGTTATGACATAAAAGAGTATTCTTAGCAGGTTTGTCCTAAATTTCGCAACTACTTAATGTTAGAACCTATTTAGCTCTTGTAGGGGATTTCATCGTGAATGAGATACTTTCTAGAACGGTAGAATCAACTGACCATTTTCCAACGGCTTTAGCAACGGATCTGACGTAATTCTTCCATTACAGGTTAGCAGTAAAGTTATGGTCAGTCCGATAAGTATAAATTTTGTTCGATTCTTGCTTCCATGTCTTTTAGGCAGAAGTTTTTATTCATATTCTACAGTCAATGTCACATTACCCGAAAGTACTTCCTTTAAACTCCTCGGCCTAACGTTTACACGGAACACGAACTAGAATAGATACATTGAGAGCATTACCAAGGCTGCTGTGAAGAAGTTAGGCTCTATCTACCGTGCTAAAAAAAACTACTTACGCCTGAAATTATCCTGTACCTCTATAAGGCCACCATTTGCTCATGTATGGAGTACTGTTATCACATTTGGACTGGTGCATCTGCTACTAGTCTCTCCCTCCTGGACAGCGTTCAAAACAGAGTCGCCAACCTGATAGGTCCTGAACTGTCATCTAGGCTTCAGCCTCTGTCCTATCGACGGAATGTTGCATCCCTCTGCCTATTCTACAAATACTTTAATGGTGAATGCTCTGGCGAACTACAAGAATTTGTACCCCCACGGCGTGAATACCCCGAACAACCCGACAAGCAGCTAAATCCCACACCTTCACAATAGAGATCCCTAGGTGTAAGAAAGCATTCTACTCCAATAGCTTCTACCTAGAACTGCTAGACTTTGGAACCCCCTTTCGGGATTCTGCTTTCCCAACTGTACTGACATGCAGAAGTTCAAGTGTAATGTGAACAGACAACTTGATGCTCATCTCCCTTCATAATACCCATGCAACTTATGTCCCCGATAGTAGCTCCCTACTTCAGAGTGGCAATGTGAAAATTGAATACAAAAAAATGAGAATTCTGAAGTCAGTTTTGCCAGAAACAAAATTTTCGCATGAAAAAAAGAAGCCTATTTACATATTATCTCTGGAAGATAAAAAGAGTTTGCATTTGTCAGGGTTCACGTTTGTAGTAAATACAATAAAAAAGCTAAGGCAGATGAAAGGACGCCGATGAGAGTTGTCGCCATTATTTCTCGCAAGAGGTTTCAAGATCAGAAATAGAGAAGTTCAACACAGCATAACGAATATTCGTAGAGAGTTCCTTTGCTAAACACAATGATTATAGAATTTCCAGTTTCTTATCACATAAATTCGATAAAAATGTAGAAGAGGTCGAGAGATAACAGTTACTTAACACCAAACCATTACATGATATTCGAATTTTCTATAACGAATGCAAATCTTTCAGATATTTGAATTTATACTTAGTATTATAGGTTTGTAAAAGTCGAGTATCGCAAAAGATATAAACTCACGTTCTTCTGGTTATTGTGTGGTATTGTAATTGTAGTAAAAAGAGTAGTAATAGGTATTGTGTTGAGAGTGGTCGTAGTAGCAGTAGTATCAGTAGTTATTATGATTAGTAGTTATTGTGCTGGGCGTGGTCGTAGTAGCAGTATTATTATTATAATTATTATTATTATTATTAGTTGTAGTAGTAGTAGCAGTATGCTGGGAGTTGTCGCAGTAGTAGCAATAGTGGTAGATATTATGCTGAGAGTGGTTGTAGTGGCAGTAGTATCAGTAATATTAGCTGGTATTGTGCTGGGAGTTGTCGCAGTAGCAGTAGTAGCAATAGTGGTAGATATTGTGCTGAGAGTGGTTCTAGTGGCAGTAGTATCAGTAATATTAGCTGGTATTGTGCTGGGAGTTGTTGTAGTAGCAGTAATAGTAGGTATCGTGCTGGAAGTAGTCGTAATAGCAGTAGCATTAGTGGTAGCAATTGTAGCAATTATTGTTGGAGTGGTCATAGTAGCAGTAGTAGTAGCAGTAGTAGTAGGTATTGTGCTAGAAGTAGTAGTAGTAGTAGTAGTAGTAGTAGTAGTAGTAACAGTAATAGAGTTGAATAGTGGGGAAATAACAAGCAATAACAGGGACGACGGTGATGACAATTCTTGGAGATTTCATAAGTAATAATAGAAAAGATATGCATACGGATTGATGTAAAATGGACAGTTCCTTTTTAACACGGAGGAGAGATATATTATTTATGATGAGGATACCGTTAACACTTTTGTGGAGGGGGACAGGCAGTTTAAACTTTGGAAGGTTGTTACATATAAATGTTCTTTTACAAAGACGAACCACAAAAACACATTACCTTTCAGGTTGAATGATAGCAAACGAACACTTACAAATAACATGATGATATTTATTTATTCCAGTTGGTTATGATGATGAACAAGTACTCGAATGACTTGCAGAATTACCTTGTCTTGTTTTCCTTTCTGGTTGCTTCAAAAAGGGTTCGGCTAATTCAACTTCCATCGAACT
>NC_136498.1:10193326-10200826 GCF_053919585.1 Euprymna scolopes
TTATTATGCAGAATATATTTGTTTATTATATTTATTTATTATGCAGAATATATTGGTTTATTATATTTATTTATTATGCAGAATATATTTATTTATTATATTTATTTATTATGCAGAATATATTGGTTTATTATATTTATTTATTATGCAGAATATATTTGTTTATTATATTTATTTATTATGCAGAATATATTTATTTATTATGCAGAATATATTTGTTTATTATATTTATTTATTATGCAGAATATATTGAATCTTTTTTATTATGCAGAATATATTTGTTTATTATATTTATTTATTATGCAGACTATATTTATTTATTATATTTATTTATTATGCAGAATATATTTGTTTATTATATTTATTTATAATGCAGAATATATTTATTTATTATATTTATTTATTATGCAGAATATATTTGTTTATTATATTTATTTATTATGCAGAATATATTAATTTATTATATTTATTTATTATGCAGAATATATTTGTTTATTATATTTATTTATTATGCAGAATATATTTGTTTATTATATTTATTATTATGCAGAATTTATTGAATTTTTTTTATTATGCAGAATATATTTGTTTATTATATTTATTTATTATGCAGACTATATTTGTTTATTATATTTATTTATTATGCAGAATATATTTCTTTATTATATTTAGTTATTATGCAGAATATATTTGTTTATTATATTTATTTATTATGCAGAATATATGTGTTTATTATATTTATTTATTATGCAGAATATAGGTGTTAATTTTTTTATTATGCAGAGTATACTTGTTTATTATATTTATTTATTATGCAGAATATATTTGTTTATTATATTTATTTATTATGCAGAATATATTTGTTTATTATATTTATTTATTATGCAGAATATGTTTTTTAAATCATTTTTATTATGCAGAATATATTTGTTTATTATATTTATTTATTATGAAGAATATATTTGTTTATTATATTTATTTATTATGCAGAATATATTTGTTTATTATATTTATTTATTGTGCAGAATATATTTTTTTTAATTTTTTTATTATGCAGAATGTATTTGTTTATTATACTTATTTATTGTGTAGAATATATTTAAAAAATTTTTTTTATTATGCAGAATATATTTGTTTATTATATTTATTTATTATGCAGAATATATTTGTTTATTATATTTATTTATTATGCAGACTATATGTGTTAATTTTTTTATTATGCAGAATATATTTGTTTATTATATTTATTTATTATGCAGAATATATTTGATTATTATATTCATTTATTATGCAGAATATATTTGTTTATTATATTTATTTATTATGCAGAATATATCTTTGGATTTTTTAATTATGCAGAATATATTTGTTTATTATATTTATTTATCATGCAGAATATATTTCTCATTAAATTTATTTATTATGCAGAATATATTTGTTTTTATATTTATTGATTATCCAGAATATTATAAAAAATATATTCTTATTTATTATGCATCTGAGCGATTCTGTTTTTATTATGTAGAATATATTTGTTTATTATATTTATTTATTATGCAGAATATATTTGTTTATTATATTTATTTATTATGCAGAATATATTTGTTTATTATATGCATTTATTATGCAGAATATATTTGTTTATTATATTTATTGATTATGCAGAATATATTTATTCATCATATTTATTTATTATGCAGAATATATTTGTTTATTATATTTATTTATTATGTAGAGTATATTTCTATATTATATTTATTTATTATGCGGAATATATTTGTTTATTATATTTATAACGTGGAATATATTTATTTATTACATTTATTTATTATGCAGAATATATTTATTTATTATTCATAATTTATTTTTTTTTTATTATGCAGAATATATTTGTATATTATATTTATTTATTATGCAGAATATATGTGTTTATTATATTTTTTTATTATGCAGAATATATTTATTTATTATATTTATTTATCATGCAGAATATATTTTTTAATTTTTTTTTATGCAGAATATATTTGTTTATTATATTTCTTTATAATGCAGAATATATTTAAAAAATGTTTTTTATTATGCAGAATATATTATTTTTAATTTTTTTATTATGCAGAATATATTTTTTTAAATTTTTTTATGATGCAGAATATATTTGTTTATTTTATTTATTTATTATGCAGAATATATTATTTATAATTTTTTAATTATGCAGAATATATTTGTTTATTATATTTATTTATTATGCAGAATATATTTTTAAACATTTTTTTTATTATGCAGAATATATTTGTTTATTATATTTATTTATTATGCAGAATATATTTGTTTATTATATTTATTTATTATGCCGAATATTGTTGTTCATTACATTTATTTATTATGCAGACTATATTTGTTTATTATATTTATTTATTATGCAGAATATATTTCTTTATTATATTTAGTTATTATGCAGAATATATTTGTTTATTATATTTATTTATTATGCAGAATATATGTGTTTATTATATTTATTTATTATGCAGAATATAGGTTTTAATTTTTTTATTATGCAGAGTATACTTGTTTATTATATTTATTTATTATGCAGAATATATTTGTTTATTATATTTATTTATTATGCAGAATATATTTGTTTATTATATTTATTTATTATGCAGAATATGTTTTTTAAATCATTTTTATTATGCAGAATATATTTGTTTATTATATTTATTTATTATGCAGAATATATTTGTTTATTATATTTATTTATTATGAAGAATATATTTGTTTATTATATTTATTTATTATGCAGAATATATTTGTTTATTATATTTATTTATTGTGGCAGAATATATTTTATTTATTTTTTTATTATGCAGAATATATTTGTTTATTATATTTATTTATTATGCAGAATATATCTTTGGATTTTTTAATTATGCAGAATATATTTGTTTATTATATTTATTTATCATGCAGAATATATTTCTCATTAAATTTATTTATTATGCAGAATATATTTGTTTTTATATTTATTGATTATGCAGAATATTATAAAAAATATATTCTTATTTATTATGCATCTGAGCGATTCTGTTTTTATTATGTAGAATATATTTGTTTATTATATTTATTTATTATGCAGAATATATTTGTTTATTATATTTATTTATTATGCAGAATATATTTGTTTATTATATGCATTTATTATGCAGAATATATTTGTTTATTATATTTATTGATTATGCAGAATATATTTATTCATCATATTTATTTATTATGCAGAATATATTTGTTTATTATATTTATTTATTATGTAGAGTATATTTCTATATTATATTTATTTATTATGCGGAATATATTTGTTTATTATATTTATAACGTGGAATATATTTATTTATTACATTTATTTATTATGCAGAATATGTTTATTTATTATTCATAATTTATTTTTTTTTTATTATGCAGAATATATTTGTATATTATATTTATTTATTATGCAGAATATATTTGTTTATTATATTTTTTTATTATGCAGAATATATTTATTTATTATATTTATTTATCATGCAGAATATATTTTTTAATTTTTTTTTATGCAGAATATATTTGTTTATTATATTTCTTTATAATGCAGAATATATTTAAAAAATGTTTTTTATTATGCAGAATATATTATTTTTAATTTTTTTATTATGCAGAATATATTTTTTTAAATTTTTTTATGATGCAGAATATATTTGTTTATTTTATTTATTTATTATGCAGAATATATTATTTAAAATTTTTTAATTATGCAGAATATATTTGTTTATTATATTTATTTATTATGCAGAATATATTTTTAAACATTTTTTTTATTATGCAGAATATATTTGTTTATTATATTTATTTATTATGCAGAATATATTTGTTTATTATATTTATTTATTATGCCGAATATTGTTGTTCATTACATTTATTTATTATGCAGACTATATTTGTTTATTATATTTATTTATTATGCAGAATATATTTCTTTATTATATTTAGTTATTATGCAGAATATATTTGTTTATTATATTTATTTATTATGCAGAATATATTTTTAAACATTTTTTTTATTATGCAGAATATATTTGTTTATTATATTTATTTATTATGCAGAATATATTTGTTTATTATATTTATTTATTATGCCGAATATTGTTGTTCATTACATTTATTTATTATGCAGAATATATTTGTTTATTATATTTATTGATTATGAAGAATATTATAAACAAATATATACTTTATTTATTATGCAGAATATATTTGGACTGAGCGATTCTGTTTTAATTATGTAGAATATATTTGTTTATTATATTTAATTATTATGCAGAATATATTTGTTGATTATATGTATTTATTATGCAGAATATATTTGTTCATTATATTTTTTTTTTTGCAGAATATATTTTTTCATTATATTTATTTACTATGTAGAATATATTCGTATATTATATGTATTTATTATGCAGAATATATTTATTTATTATATTTATTTATTATGCAGAATATATTTGTTTATTATATTGATGTATTATGCAGAATATATTTGTTCATATTTATTTATTATGCAGACTATATTTGTTTATTGTATTTATTTATTATGTAGAATATATTTGTATATTATAGTTATTTATTATGCAGAATATATTTATTTATTATATTTATTTATTAGGCAGAATATATTTATTAATTATATTTATTTATTATGCAGAATATATTTGTATATTATATGTAATTTGCGGAATATATTTATTTAATATATTTATTTATTATGCAGAATATATTTTTAAATTTTTTATTATGCAGAATATATTTGTTTATTATATTTATTTATTATGCAGAATATATTTGTTCATCATATTTATTTATTATGCAGAATATATTTGTGTATTATATTTATTTAGTATGTAGAATATATTTGCTTATTATATTTATTTATTATGTAGAATATATTTGCACTGAATTTCTATCTCCTATTCCTACACAATTCCAATGTATACTATATCTAATCATACAGGTGGGAACCATGTTACATATCAGCCCTCATCAGCGTGCATAAATTACTATACGCATCTATCGATCACCCAGATCATGTTGGTCGTCTCAAAATTCTCACTCCATCACAGAGGCTAATTCAAATAAAGATTAATTAGTTTAGGGTGAAAACTTAAAAAAGAAAGAGAAAGAGAGATATGTAATATTTTCAATAACAATTACGATTTGCAGAGTGTGATCGGATTTACTGGAGGAAAAGGGGGAGAGGTGATTTAATCAGCAGCGTCCAGACACAATAAGAAATAGCGGTAAATTAGGTCAGATGGCTAAACAAAAAAATTGGGAAGGGGAATGGTATAGTTCGCCAAAGAGACGCGCGAATATATTCTAGAAAATGCTCGCTTAGTTTAAAACCAAATTAAAATAATATCGGTAAAATTTGTTGTGAATATATATATATATATATATATACATATATATATATATATATATATATATATATATAATTATTATTATTAATAATATATAGCCATTAGTAGGGCTAGGACAACAGAGTATTCTTATTGTTGTTGTGATTCTCAAGTATATATCTGACAGAGTAAGACATAGAAAATAAACCGAGAACCACATCACATAAAAACATATACGATATCAACAGAGAGAGAGAGCCAAATCAATGAAAAGAATATTCTGTTGTCCTAGCCATAGTCATTCGTAATAAGATTACACATCTATCAGAAGAATAAACACATTAGGCAACTGCAATTTATACTGTAATGGTCTTGATACAGGTGCTAAGTATTCTATATGTATTAACGTTTATAACAAAATTGATCTTTGGAAGTTATAATCAATTTAATCTTACTTAGTAGCAGGGGAAAAAAACTTTTAACACTTTTGCACCGAGAGCGATACCATAAACTTATGACTTAATACGCTACTTTCGATTGTATTAAGGTATCATTTGTGAAATTCTCGATTATTCTAGTTTATTAACGCATTTAACACCTGTTTTGTTTTTCTGTAGATAGCAAGCATGCCTAACACTAAATAGAGTTTAACTCGAAATTGTTCCGTGAGTAATCATATTTAAAAACACAATAACAGCAATTCATTTTTATCGCCTATGCGCAATGTTTTATTGTATTTTGTTACGAAATGCAATCTCAACATTTACCAAACGTTTTTCATAAATCTACTATACGAATAAAAGGTATTTTTGCTGTGAGATTTCGAAAATTGCATCAATTCTTGAATTAAAATAAATTTTAAAAGAGTAGAAAGTTTACATTGAGTTTACGTTTGGCAGTCCTGACCCCCCCTTTATTTTTGCACGTTCATCCTCATATTTGATGAAGGGTATTTCTTATAAAGGGAGGATTTCTGTTTGACGGGTCGAAATTTATACATCTAAAATTTATCTTTACTAGTTTTTGACTTTGAAGCGGATTTTTTAAAAACTTCTTTATATCAAATGACTTTATGCGTTCAAGTGATTTCCTATAAAAAAGCTGATGCTTACTTTTTATCTGACGAAAAAAAAAACAACAAAAAAAACAACAACAGACGGACTTTCCTATTCCACGCTATTTCTACGAGTAACACAATGTTATTAAAATTTGCTATCATCTACAGAAAATGATGATAATGTTTGCCCATCGATGGCGAAGATGACCGAGATCATGCAATTGTTCTGTTAGTTCGGAGATGGCTTTTTAGACGAATCCGAGCTCTGAAGTATTTCCCATATGTTGGACACAGGTGGAATAATTCTATATGAGAGATGTTGATTGCTCTGTCTTTTCTAATGTCACGTTTTTTCTACCGTTTTTCAGTGCGTGCAGATTCAATAATTGTAGACCTTTGTGAGTTGCGGCACGCCAGCAACATGCACCTTCGATTAGATTTACCCATGAGTTAGAATACAAACTGAACTGTTTGAGAGAGACGTTGAAACGTTTCCGCTATCCTCCTGCAGGTTTTTTTTCCTTTGCACAGTTCATCGTAAAGGGCTGTTTTCAGAACCTTAATTCACACATGCGGCATATATAACCTACCCAAAGAAGCTGGCACTGCTGTAAAGTGCTGTGTACTGACGGAGGATTTGACCGGGACAAAACATCTGTGTATGCTATGTTGTCTTGCCACGTGTATTTCAACAATCTACTGAGGCAGGTCATATGGAAATGATTCAGTTTCTTCGCATGTCTGGCATATACAATGCAAGTTTCACAAGCATACATGAGGATGGTAAGAATCACAGCTTGGTATACCTGAAGTTTGGTTTGCAGCCGAATTCCTCTACGCTCCGCACAGAGTGGTTCTAAGATTCCTAAAGACATCAATAGCCTAGGATATCATGAAATCGGCTTCATTGTTTAAGTGTACTGCCCTTAACAGAATACTGGCCAAGTAAATGAAATTGTTCACAGCTTTTAGGCTGGTTGCACGAAAATATACTGACGGAAGCCGTACACCCGGGGG
>NC_136498.1:10205826-10225826 GCF_053919585.1 Euprymna scolopes
CTAAATAAAAACTGTTTTTCTTTTGCTTTTTTGTTTGTTTTTGTCTTTTATTATTCCAGGAGACGATTATATTGTTTTTACACCTATTACCTACACCACAATTTTAATACTTGTGTGTTCACCAATTTTGAATTTCGTGGAGTGTTTTACTTAATTTTTCCCGGACTGATTCTCAAGATTACGCACACATTAACTTTTTTTTCTTTTGGTTGAGGGGGTAAATTTTTACATTAGGTCAACCTCAACAATTTTCTTTAGAATGATGACTTTTACAGGTTTTCAACTGTGCTAAAATCCCATTCAAATTTTGCGGAGACAAGTACTTATAGAGATATAAGCTCCTGTATTATGCACTGTAATTCACTGGATGTCAGATTTGTACGCACGCGCAATAAACAAATCCATTTCCTTCCTACCAACGCTGCCACTTCCCAATTTTTTTAGCATTTGTGGGTGGGTATGCTGACGACGATTATCACAGTTAAGTTTGGGGGAAGTATTCCTCTCCCTAAAAAAGAGGGTTGTCTACTCCGAAATCCGTTCTTTACAAAGGGATGTTTGGGGTGTTTATTCCGAGCGCCGTTTTTAAGATGGGGAGGTGTCTATTCTGAAAGCCATTCTTAACATGGGAAGTTTGGGATGTCTACTTCAAACACCGTTCTTAACTTGACAATACTCAAAGAAGTGAAGTTAAAAAAAACCGTAATTGTTTTGTTTTACACGTTAAAAAAATACGATATAAAACTGGAATTAAATGTAATACGATTAGTGGAAAAGGTAAAAAGAAGAGGAAGACTTGAGCAACAAACGGAAGCAGGTAAGATTGTTACCACTGATTTCGATCACTCTAAACAGTTCATATACAGTGAGAAACCCTAACTTCAAAAGCTTTTGTTTTTACTTTCTATTATTATTCTAATGGACCATTTTTCATTTACACATTCCCTTACTTGCTTTTTACAGATTCAAACAGAACCTGTTGGTTGTCGCTCTAAACCAGCACTAATCACCAGTGAAAGCTAGATTATTTAATTTCGGCCATGGCTGCCAGTGTCCGCAAGTGTTCAGGGACGGCAGTGGCCACCACCACCACCACCACCACCACCACCACCACCACCACCACCACCACCACCACCAACAACAACAACAACAACAACCGTAGTTTACTTTTTGGCGAGGGGGGTGGGAACAGACTTTCACCGGGTAACCCAGGTCATCGGGTCCTGCTATTGTTTACCATAAAGAATATAATTGAAACGAAATCAGTTACTGCGATATAATTTTTCGCGCTACATTTAAATTTCTGCATGTTGTACATCCAGGGAGGTAAGGTGCAGGGAGAAGATTCCAAATGATAGTAGTCCGCTGAAAGAAGTATTGTAGTAAGAAATATTTGTACAGATTAGGTGTGTATTTTTGCTGATGGTTGGATCAGTTATGGCGTATTTACGTCACAGAAAATCATGTGCAGTAACATTCCGTTGATGTACTCATAAAACAATCACAGAAGTGCAGCAGTGTCAAGATGCGGCAAGGTCTGGAATTAAGTTTTTCTTACATGCTGAAAATTATGTGATGCCATCGGCAATCATGCCCATCTATGACACAATCTCAATAGGGAGGTCGTTTATGAAGACCAGGTATAATAACATTGCAAGAATCGACCCATGGAGGTACAGCGGTATTAATGGACATAGTGTTTGGCGGACACGGATCTGATTATATTAAATATTTGTCCAGGCATTCGATGTTAATTTAAATTTCGGCATCTAGTATATATACAAAGAAAGGGGATTCCAAAAGCAAGCAATCAGCAGAAATAAGTCATCAGAGTAAAAAAATCTTCCGGTATTTATAGACTTTTACTGATGAAAACGTGTAGAAAACTCCAAGTTGTTACATAGCGTGGACGCAGTATTCAAACGCCTGCGAAATGACGTTACCCGTAAATAAAAGAAATACTATAAAGAAAGTGAACACGTTAAAGACGTGGAGCACGGAACGAGATAACATTCGAGATCTCATGAGTGGTGTGGAGAATGTTCTAGATCATGTGGGTAACGTCACGGCTGTAACAATGAAGAAATAAATGTTGTTGCTATAAAGAAAAATCGAGTTGAAGTTATTTCCCATTCTTTGTCTTGGTCTCCTTTGCGACTGAAAATGGACACAACGTGTTGGTTTTCTGTGTACAACGTTACAACGGCTTTAAAGCATAATAAGAGCAGCATTAGTATAGTTACACAATGATATTACAAATGGTTCTTCATGTTTACAAGTGGTTTAAAACTTATAAGTGACCAAAACAGAAAGTAAAAAAAAAAAGAGAGAGACAGGGCAGGACATTCTTCGTTACTTCTTGTGATCACGTAATTAGTTATTCTTTGTGTCTTCATTTTGATTTTGACATGAATCGAAAACCTCCATCTGATTGTATTCTTGTTGCTTTTTATTGCTTTTTAATTTTGTGTTTGTCTAAATATGAAAACCAATTTCGCTCAACACAAAATGTCTAAACAAATTGAAATGAAAATATCTCGTTGCGTGAGTTATTGGAAAACATTCTCGAACCATCATGCTGGTTTTGGCAGATCTTTAAGCAGACAAATGCGATTATCATATTTAATTTAAGCAAAACAAATCTTTTATACAAGGCGCATATCCAATCTAGGCGTTTAGAAATAAAAATACCATTTAAAACTTAAGCGTCAGATTGCCTATTATTAATCAGTCATTTTTTAGAGTATCAGCGCATTAAATGTTGTATTTATGTACTCGCTCTTTCTTCCTTTCTGGCGACAACATCTCAATAGAAAAAAACAAAACAAAAACAACCCCCCCCCACAAAAACAAAAGTTTTTTTTTTACAAAAGATTCATCACTTATAAAAACCAGGAGATCATTTAGGAATAAGGGTTATTGAATGTATGGTGGTCACCAAGAATACAATGGTGGAAATCGGGTAGAATTTGATTATTTAAGGGGACAGCTCAGCAACTATTTGTTTATATTGAACTTGAAGATCGCCATATTGTAGTCAGGTGGGAAGCAGGCTAGCGGAGCAGCGTTTCACTGGCGAGAGTTATTATTATGGAAGATATTTTGCTTTTTGACTTTGTGGCTGTAGGACTTGTATCTGACATTGACAGAAGACTTGGAATAACAACTCTTGCATTAAAATGTCTAAAATAAAACACATCAGATAAAAAGTATATATAAATGTATATAAAGCTGAGACGTCACAATGTATTCATGGTTTTCATTGTTACATATGCATGTAAAACATTGCACAGGTCGTAATCATCCCACTCGTTGTGCCGACCTAAGGTTGTAGCTCCATTCTTTTAGTGCTACAACGAAGACCCCCCCCCCAAAAAAAAAGACAAAATAACAAGATCGTACTTGTAAAAAACAAATGTAGGTTTAGAACTCCGAAATTCATACTAGAATTACCTGCAAGGCCCCGTGACATCGTGGATGAAGAACAATAAAATAAAGTGATAAGTAACACTCTTCTTTAAGTTGAATGTCTCGCTTTCAATAACCATTGCGTATCACCTACGTAGGACATGTTACTTCTGTGAGTTTGACTGAAGATTTCTGAGTTCGAAAAGATTGACCTGAAGAAAGGCGTAGGTTACATCTACCGCAACTTGTGCAAACAATGCTCAAGATGAGAACAGTAGTCCGAAAAGTTCAAGGAGTACTTTGTCATTCTTGTGTTTGAAAATGCCCAATTGTTTTAGAGAATAACATGCTATATAATAGGGGAAAAACATTTCTTTGAATACATATTGTTTTGTTAATTATCCGATGCGATGGATCTGGACGGATCTGAAAGTCTTTGGGTAAAAGTGACTATGGCAATTACATCAGCCATTTTTATACTAATTATTAAATTAGAAAGAATCGAAACCGAAACTTAAAGAGAGGAATTATATATATATATATATATATATATATATATATGCATATATATATATATATATATATATATATGCATATATATATATATATATGTGTGTACATATATATGCATATAATATATATATATATAAATATGTATATACATATTATTTAATGAAACATGTTCAGAGGACAACATACGCACATATTCTGATCTATATCTGTCTATGTATCACTCCACCTCTCCTTCCCCTCTCTCTTTTCTTTCTCTTTATATATATATATATATATATATATATATATATATGTATAACTTTATTAAACATTCCAAACCCATATAAGTATCTTCTTAATTAACATTCGTATTGTTTTATTACTGTATGTTACACGTGTTTCATTGAATGCCATGTATATAATAAACAAATCACCAGAGACTGACTTACATGAGTTCGTCAGGAAAAATACCTTTTTATCTTGGATTGAAAAGGATAAAAAATATATATTTTTCCTGAAGAACTCATATATGTATCTGATTTGTTTAGTATATTCACGCAAGTCCACGAAACACGTGTAAGACACACTAATAAAACTATATGAATGTGAATTAAGTTAATACTTCTGGGATTTTGAAATGTATAATAAGGTTATGTATGTCCTGAAAATTTTAATCCATTTTTATTGAGCTTAATTGTGGCAATTTTGAATACCTATTGAATATATACATAAGAAGTATATATCTGTTTGCATACTACGTATATATATATATATATATATATATATATATATATATATATATATATATATATATATGTATGTGTGTGTGTGCGTGTGTGTGTGTGTTCTAATATATTATTTATAATTCATTTTATACGATTCACTTAAGAGGGCAATGTCTTCCCGTATATGTACTTCTCTTCACCGTGAAGATTCTCGATCTAGACAAAAAGACCAATGACTTTGACAAGAGGTACCCGAAGAAGGTCGGAAGTTACGTTGGTTGAAACGCTGTGAGAATAAAATCCAAGTTTAGAACAGTGCTTCAGGTCAAGTGTTTATTTATAAATTAATTTTGTTACAGGTTCCTTAAGTCACTGCTTTACATTCTGTTTCACTCGTTAATAGGAAATAACATTTTCGCCACTTGCTCGAGATACATTCGTGCATCTATTTAAGATGCTCTTTTTTCATGTCTTCTCTCTCTCTCACGTTATAAGTTAAAAATTTCATTTCCTTATTAAACGTGCAAATTGAATTGACGTATCTCAAGACTATCTTTTTAGTAAAATGTTTGTACATTTGTATCGAAATGGAAATCTGAATTTTCCTTCATGGCCAATTAGCTCTCCAGGAAATTGAATTTTCTTCTCCCTGCAAACCCAAGTTGCCAAGGTGACACGTTTGTGATATTAGCTATCCAGGTGCATCCAAAGTTCAAATAAGAGCAAGCAATTTGAAATCTGAAAAAAAATACCAGATTAATAGAAAAAAAGGACAATAGAGGAAATGTTTTAGATTTAATTTATTAATTTACTAATTAGTTTAAAAACGTGTAATTTGTTCATTAATGCCGCATTTTTACCTCCGTCATGAACGTTATGCTTTTCAATCATTCGGCCGAGTTCATCTTTATTTGTTGTTGTACAGCCTCGTGTTCACATTGACTTAGGAATCATCACAAAATTCGGTCAAAGTATCGGTCATACCTATAATTTTGCATTATTGCAACAAGCGTCTACCATTGATTTCTATCTTTGAGCCTGGTTATTATCAGATGAGTAACCATTTGGAAATACTATGCGCTGTTTATACGAGGATGTCGATATCTCCCTGCAAGAATTGTCCCCCCCATGTTGTCATCTCCTCTGAGAGGAAAATGCATGTAACTGGGGAACGCTTGTGAATTTTATATTTCCATGGAACTCTCTCCTTTGGGGAGAGCCAGTTCAACTCGTATAGGGTGTATACCGCTTTAGTTCGGGGTATCTGGAAACGGCCACATGCCTTTTCTGGAAATAAGAAATATATTCAAAACTTCAAAGTATATTTTTGGGAAGTCTGATTGGTGGTCTTCCTCCTCAGTTTTTGTAACCCTTGACTATTTACGATGTTTCGTGTGAAGCCAGTCAATATTATTGTTACCTAGTGTGTGTGTGTGTGTGTGTGTGTGTGTGTGTGTGTGTGTGTGTGTGTGTGTGTGTGTGTGTGTGCGCGCGCGTGTGTGTGCGCGCGCGTGTGTGTTTGTGTATTTTATATAGGAATGAGGTGTGAGTTTATCTGGTTTCTAGTAGTTTCAACTGTTTTGGACTATATTTATTTATTTATTTATTTGTTTGTTTGTTTGCCGACTGTTATCCTCATCTTCATAGTTGTTGTTTCACCACATTTCGGCCAATAATTCCTCTGGCCTTCTTTAGGTGCGACGGGATAGGAATGCCGATCCCTTTAATATATATATAATGTTTTATACTAGTTTGATGTTATTTCTATTTTTGTTTTTATTTATATTTTAAGTCTTGTGAAGTGTTTTTTTTTTGGAAAGGATTCACCGCTTATCAAGGCAGGAAAGCCATTTGATGGCAAGGGTTAATGAGATAAGGTGATGAGACAACAATGTAATGATAGGTAGTGATGAGAATTAGGTAGACTTTAATTATTCAACGAAGACGATTCAACAAAAACTTGTTTACATTGGACTTGAAAACGACTACGTTGTAATCAGCTAAAAAGCAGCCTCGCAGTATATAGTTCCACGAGCTGTTTTTTTTTTTTTTTTTTGCAATTTACGTATGGTTTTTGTAACAAATAAAGAGTACAAGAAATTGTCGACAGTTGTTGTAGTTAGACGAGTGTTTGGCAAGGTAAAGGCTATTGATATAAGCTTAGTCGAGCATTATCATGAAAATAACAATAGAGATAAATTTTTAAGGCGTAAGAATGAAAAAATGACATTAGCTCTAAATTCTTTACTATGCCAATGTGGAAAGGGTGTCCTAAGCAGCCCCAAAAGTGGCAACAGTAGTTCATTTTATGACGCATTTAGCTCTTAGACAGGTAAAGGTTTTTGTCGGCAGTGTTGATTCCGATTTCGTTGTGTGGTTCGAATTCTCCTGATGATAACAGTGTCACCTTGTCATTTTCAAAGTATTTCAATACACTTACTAGTCACTTTACAATTATCGATATCGTATAATTTACGGGTTTTTTAGCAGTCTCTATATACTATATAGTATATCGCTTTATTTCTTGATTTTTATCTTGTGAATCATTTGGACGCCGAATCTATGACTTGGCGGGTGTTTTCCTGTTTGTTGACTGTTGTGACGTCCGGTTTGTCTTTTTGTATGTTTTAGAGGATTTTGTTTCTGCCATCTTTCAGTTGCGTCTACGGTCTGTGTGTATATTGTATATTCAAGGCTGGAAATCTGCATGGTTTCCACGCAGTTATGTTTAGTTTAGAAGTCGTTTAGTGCTAGTGTGCTGCGTTCACTTATCATGTGATTCATCTGTTCCTCTCAAAACTGGCTTAATTACATCATTACTAAATGTCATATTTTTTTTGTATTTTTTATAATTCTTGTCTTTCACCTCATCTGATGAGAAGCATTTAGCTTCGAAATGCAATGACTTTTAATTTCCCCTTAATTTTCCGTTATTGTTCTGATGATATTATCTTATATATAACTTTTATTCCTCATCTTTCATTTCATATTGTTATTGCTCGTCTTATAGTGTTAAGCTTTCCTTATCTTGATAAGTTTTGCTTTGTTAAAGATTTACTCTTTGTTAACATAATTACATATACAAAAAGATTTTTATGAGTACATAATTTTATAAAACGTTTGAATAACACCGAACGTAGTGCCATAATTAATTGCCGATGGTTTATTTATATATTTATTTATTTATTTTATAGTTTAAACATACACCATTAAAAAGAAACTATCAAACAGAAGACCAAAATATCTCCTAAGTATAAATTAGATAAAAGGGATAAATAAGGGGTGGGACAGAAAAAAAAACCCTATCTAGACGTCTTTCAGCCAACCCTTTTTAAGATTAACGTTGGTAACGGGGGAGAAATCACCATTTAAAAACGTGGTCAAAAGACCATAAATTAATAGCGGGGGTAAAAAAAGAAGAAATTGTATAGGGCATAAGAGAGAGAAAAAAAAGAAACAATCTAAGCGAATACCCATAAGTTCTAAATTATGAGTATCCTCTCTTTTCTTACACAGAGATGGTTGGCACAAATTAATGAATACAGCCTCGAGAATTTTTAAGTGAATTCTCGAGCGCGTTCTGTGTAAAAACGAGAACGTTTCGTCCGTGTATTCGTCAATGCAAATTTGGCACTGTGATAAATGTTCAACAATGGCCGACTTATGATCTGGTAAACGCCCGGATGTTAGCCTTTTTTGTGCCTACGTATCGAAGGGGGAATATGTTGGGAAATTCTAACCTCCAAACGCTGAATGGTATGGCCCACGTAGTCAGCTTCACACTGACCGTCAAACCGATAAACAGCCCTATTATATTGAGTGCTAGGGATACCATCCTTTCGAAAGGAGGGGAAAGCATTTCTTGTCCCAAACACCGTTCGAACCTTCGTTGCAAAATAGCAATGTGAAACGGCTGTAGCAATTTTATGCGAAAACTCCTGACTTTCGACATCAATCCACGGGAGTGTCACATATATGAGACATTTTTGAGGGCCTACAAACGTTCCACCTTTAAAAGCCTAGATTTTATCCCTCACACATTTTTTAATTACGTGTAAAGGATAACCGTTAGACAAAATGGATCTCAGTTATGCTTTCGAGTTCCGCATCTAGTTGAGTACTATCAACAAAGCCCGATGAATTAAAGTTTTAATCAGATTTAATTTTCTGATTTTAGAGGAGAACGAAACCCAGCTAATGTATTGCGCTGTAAATCACACACACACACACACACACACACACACACACACACACACACACACACACACACACACACACATATATATACATATATATATAAATTCAATTTTTAATGTAAGATGATATAACTATTTTCAGAATCTGAAAACGCCGCAGCCCACACAACCACAAAAGTTACAATCCGGAAGTAATATACTGGAGTTGTGGCGTTCATATTTTCTTTTGAGCCGCGGCCTTTACTGATTGTAGAAATAATTATATGCACTATAAAATATATTTTGGTTTTTCGTGTTTCAACTTATTAAATGCCGCAAAATCGAGTTTTTACTTTCTTATTACGAAAACAGAATTATTGCAGACTAAGGGGACTCCGTGGAAATGCTACGGCAGTTTCTACATTAACTTGCATAATTTACTTATGATATTTTTTTGAATCAGTGTCAAACTCTTTTTCTTTAGTGACATGACTTTTCCCTGTTGCAAAATAAACTTTAAACAAATAAAACGAATATTTTCCTCCTTTATTTATTAAGATTTTATTAATTTAATTTTTTTTTAAACTTACTGTAAAAAATTGTTATCTCAATACTATTGAAATCAATAAAACAAATGTTACTTCCTGAAATATGTTTAATGTTTTTTTTTCTATTTAGTTAACAGACGACAACATAATCTAATTTTGGAACAATTCATTTTAAAACGCGATTTTTAATGCATAAAATTCGATTAATTACCACTGGTTTGAGGTACTCATGTTTGTATATGTGTAAAAAGTTGATAATGTACGTACATACATGTGATGTTTTAAGTAGATATTTTTATTTACAAAGATCTGTTTATATTTTCATATTAACACGAGAAGAATTCATGGCTCAGATTCTATTACTTATACTGAACACATGATAGCCTAGATTTTTAAGACAAAATTATTCTCAGAGTTTCAGGAAATATGCATGAAATAAGGATAAGTAAGAGGAATCAAACGATGGCCAATGACGAATGACGCCATCTTGTTTTTTGAGCCGACAGAAGAGTAAACTTTTAAAATATGTTTCTCTATGGAAGCTGTACGAATAAGATACCGCTAATGATGTAGAAATAATCCAAACGAACTATTGCCTCTGTCCGTGTGCGTCACTTATTTCAGTCGTTAGAAGTTAAAAAGTGACTATGTACCTAAGATCAAATCAGTCTCTCCTGGCATAATTCTCTCCCCAATAAATATTCATGAACTCTCAGCTAATGTCTCCTTGAGTCCAGTTCCTTTCTGAAAAGAAGATCACTTCTGCAGTAACTACTATTTAAAACAGCGATGGCGAAAAGAAGCGACTATATGCAAAAACTGCTAAACAGACATACACAGAAAATTTTGGACAAATATGGTAAAATAGTCCCAAAAATCGAGTGTTTTTATTATCCCTAAAAGAGCCCCTGCAGCACACTCAAGAGTTATCGCGAAGTATAGACAAACAAAATTATATAGAAATCACATAGTTACAACTTTTCAGAAATTTTTATAAAAATCCAAGGCATCAATTTTTTTTAATAAGCACAAAAGTGTCAATTTTAGCCATTTTAATCCGAAAGGCACCTCTAGAGGGGAAACAGGCGTTTTCCCGGAAAATCAGTTCTGTTACTTTTTACTCATACCATGTTTAATGTTTATGCAATATTTCAAAAAATCCTAAGGCGAAGTTATTGAGAAAAGGGCGGACAGATGAACGGACGAACGGACAAGGGTGGATTTACCGTTCCACCCTCCTTTTGTCGGGGGACCAAAAATAAATTTAAATTTGACCAACAATTCAATTCATTAGATGATAATGAAAAAATTCAGAGCTAAAAAATATTTTTACATAATTATTGCTGTATTATTAAGAAAAATGAATTGTAAAAATATTGTTTAAAATATGTTATAAAACTGGTGCTTTTTAACTTCAAATTAATGTCACGTGTGAATTAAATACACTTTTAACAAAAATTAAACGTCACATTATTTTCCAGGCAAAACAAAAACTTTTAATTGCACGTATCTAAATATAAAATAATTTTGTTATCTTTCGGAAAATAAAATACAATCACTTTGTGACCAGTTTTTTAAAATCCCACAGCAATTTCATTAAGACATGAAACAAAAAAAAAATGACCATTCTTCGTAATAGTCAGTACTGTGACAATTGTACTTTATTCTTTGAAGTCAGCAGATCACACGACTTTTAGTAAAACGACTTTTCATTTACGGTGGCCGTAGTACAGCTCTGTTAAGCCAGCTTTTTTTTCGCCTGCAGAAATTAGACGCTAGTTTGAAACTTCTGAAGATAATTGCAAACGACTATGCCGAGTTGTTATTAATATGTACGTCTTTGTCGAGATATGAGTTTGCAGTTTTAACTGGCTACTTCTGAAAACAGGTAGACGCAAGCAGTTAAGGAATATGGATAGTTGGATCATTGTAAATAAAAAATGAAACTTCTTTATCTGAAAGAGACGTCACTTGCAGTATTTCCTGTCAAGTCCACATTTCGACGCGTCAAAGAAGTTGGCACCAGTTTATCGGAAATAAGTCTCAGCAAAGAGACAACTAGAGGAAGTAAAAGAAATTGCCGAAATACTTAGGTTGAAAATGTAATCCACAAGAGTTAGAGGGAAAAGGAGAAAAAAGATAAAGAGAGGTAGAGAGAGTATTAGACGTGAAAGAACTAAAGGTGCAAATATAACGCAAGGAAGTGGAGAGAGAGAAAGAGGGAGAGAGAGAGATGAAGAGACAGAGAAAGAGAGAGCAAGGAAAGAAGAACATTTTGGTGACAAGTTTTATACTTTTATTAAATTCTATAAATCGAAATCGCTCAAGACAAGACATGAAGCTATTTGATATAAGGATCTAACATTACTGTTTGAAGGCCAAACACTAGCCAGTAATAAATATTATATGGATAGATTCCTATTCAGAAAACAGCAATTATCTCCTATTGTCAGAAATATCGCTTGTAGAACGTGATGACTGGACAAAATAAGGAAAGTGAGAGTTACGTTTTTTAATATGAAAATCCTATTTATAACTTAAGCGTGATAGAGAAGTTTGCTTACTATTATTAGGCCCAAACAATGCATATTGAAACTTAAGCGTAAGGAGTTACTGTGATAGATGTCAGATTGATAGGGAAGTTAGGCAGTAAGATGTTTCCTACTATTACGTAATCATGTTGACACGTTAGATCTCGTTAGATCACCGACGTTAAGCGACGTTAAGTCTGACCAGTAACAGATGAGTTACAATTTCAAAATACCAGGCGTTGTATGTGGGAGAATGTTTACATTTTCGGTGGATTCTAAATCGCAGCTGGCCTACAGGTGTCTTGACTCTTTCCTGACGCAAGATCCGATTGGTATAGACGTGAGGCTGGCTCTGTGCAAACCAGTTTCACAACTATTTAATGTGTCATCCATCACCCTTAGGGTCATCATATGGATTTTGTCATTTCGACAGAAGAACATTAATTGACTTTTACATTCCAATTGTAAAATATCGCTAGGGTTCGGAGAAACAGAGAGCAGAGAGGGGAATTATAAATGTAATTTTTGAAGAAATAAGTCATTGTACTAGAAAATCTTCCCGAACTTAGTGCCCTCTACACAAAAAGGTTTGATGCGATGCAATATCGGAGCTAGAACTAAGAAACAGTGCGAGACCAGTTAGTTTAAAAATTCTATTTGGCAACCTGTCAAAAGGGAAGATGTTAGTTAGTGAACCAGCCCATGTAACAGAGCGCGTAATGTGGCTATATGCAAATATCCAGCTGTGGGCGAAATGAAGACATGGTAAGGAGAAAGTTAAAAAAAAAAAAAAAAAAACATAAAAAAGAGAAAGATTGTGTTAGAGAAGACGATCACGTAAAGGAGGTGAATGACGCCACTGTCGTAACGAGAAATCACGCGTGGCGGGAAAATGAAGAATACATATCAAGTAAACAAGGAGTTGAGTTATTACTTTTCTGTTCTTTACAAAGTATTCTGCTACGACGTGTTGGGTCTATATGTGAAGCATGTGTAATGTTACACACAGACATGGAAACAATGATCCATGATCGGTGAGTGGAGGCTTTTTCTCATCTGTCAAATTTCCAGGTCATGTGTACCGAGAAATTATTTTGACAAAGACGTGTATCTGGCGACAATATCCAAGAAACAACCTTTTATAGTCAATGGTTTCAGGAAAAGAACATGGATGCGGGCATCAGGTCGAATATTATATTTGTGCTAGAACATAGAAAATTGATAAACCAGGTAGCGAGAGTTGTTTCCCTTGTACTCCTGATCTAAATCACTCAGTCACTCACCTTGTGATTCGTTCCGTCGTTCCTTTATGAGGTCTTGTCGGATTCCTTTGTAGGTAGATATCCCCAATGCAATTTTAAATAATTATCAAATGTATAAAACGCCTATTTAAATAAAAATTATGAACCCGACATAAGCCACCTGTATTAGAAAATGCAGCAAACTTGATCAATTAAAAAAAAAACGTAAGTTAAATGTATGATATTTAAAAGGCAAATTTATACACAGGTGTAATCAATTCAAACCAAGCCAGGTCAATTCAGTGAAATGACTGGCTGAATCAAACGCCCTGGGTTCTGTCTACATTGACAATGCCATCCCAAGGGGAGGGGGTCAGGTGGTTATATAAAAGGATAACGAGGTTGATAGATGGTATGGACCCGAGAAGAATAAACCTGTAGAATTCCAGTGCGTGCATCTCGTTCCTAACAACCAAACATCCACAACGTTTACCGGCAATCAAGATATATTGTTATATTCTCATATGTCAGTGTGTGATCATTCTTCAAAGCGCAGCAGAAATACATATCGACGGATCTATTCCCTAATTATAAGCGCAATGTTGCATCCCCGTGGTTGTTTTACACGTATTTAATGAAATATGCTCATATGAATTCATAGCACTCGTGCTGCCACGACATAAATATTCTTGACAAGCAGAAAAATCCTACACCTTCATTTTTTTGGTTCCACGGTTGTACTAACCTGCAAAAATTTAAATGTAATGTGAACAGACATATCGATGTAGAATCTCACTGTCGGCTTGGTCCCTAATTTACCTTACGTTTCAATGGAAATGTGCATTGCTTGGGGAGAATATGCGTAAAAAATAAAATACAACAACACTTTAAAAATTGTTGGTCACAGCTATGTAAAGACTAGTCTTAATCAAAGAAAATCTTTTGACGTTTCTGTTTTTTAAAACGTACACGTTATTAGTTCAAATTATTGCAATATCTAAATACTTAAATTGAAGTTTTAGTAATTTTATGATGACGCAATAAAATATTCATATAATGTATTGCATAATCAAAGTTTAAACAAACAGGGAATGCAATAAAGGCCATTCCTTATTTCATGAAGTTTCGGAGATACGTAGTCCAGTTTTGTAAAAAAGGAAATTTTTAGAATAACAAGTGAAGAATGCATGATCCCCCATGAGTGCACAGTGAACGAAGCATGAAAAAAAATGACTAAGTTCAGCATTTGCACCCCCTCATTTAGGCCCAAAAGTCTCCAGGAGACGTCAAATCCTGGTGAAAATGAGCAAACGGTGCAACATATTTAACTTTGAGTTCTGAACCATACCAAAAAAAGAAATTACTAAGTCCATCATTTGCTCAAACCCCAAAGTCCCCAAGGCCTAAACATATTTTTAATTTTGAGTTCAGCACCATGTAACTGCTAGACATACACAGAACATTTTTGACAAAAATGGTATAATAGTCCCCAAAATGGTATAATAGTCCCCAAAAATGGTATAATAGTCCCCAAAATGGAGTGTTTTTATTTGCCCTAAAAGAACCCCTGCTACAGACCCAATAGTTATCACGAAGTAGAGACAAAAACAATTATATAGAAATCAGTTAATTACAACTTTTCAGAAAGTTTTATAGAAATGCAAGGCCTCACTTTTTTTTTAATAAGCAAAAAAATGTCAATTTTAGCCATTTTAATCCGAAAGGCACCCTAGGGTGGAAACCGGATTTATCTCAGAAAATCCGTTCTGTAACTTTTTTACTCATATCATGTTTAATGTTAGTACAACATTTCAAACTATTCCAAGGCGAAGTTATTGAGAAAAGTTCGGAGAGATGGACGGACTAACAGACGAACGGACAAGTGTGAATTTACAGGTTCACCTTCCTTTTGTTTGGGAACCCCCCCCAAAAAACCCCAAAAACTAGAAATTAAGATTGTGGAATTTGGTTGCAGGAATAAGAAGTTATATATATATATATATATATATATATATATATATATATATATATATATATATATATATATATATATATAGGTATCTGTGTGTGCGTGGCGTTCATGGAATAAAGTGAGTGTTTTTTTTTAAATTTAGTCGGTAGAACTTTAAAAGATGTGATGCTGTTTTTGTTTATTTTTAGAATGAATATAGAGGTTAGAATTTTAAATTGAAGCTCTCATTTATGATCTGAATTCGCAACTGGTATACATTCAAATATCACCATCATTTATTTGTTGCGGGCTATTAATGGATGGCAGTAATTGCTGAGAATGCAGTTTAGAGATTCTGAGTTCCTATCCCGTCGCGGTTTCCACCTGACGAAGACCAGAGGAATAGTTGGCCGAAACGTCGTGAAACACAACTTAGATGAGGTTAATAGTCCGCAATAAATAAATAAATAATTCCAATTAAATAATATATATATATCTGCATTTATTAAATAATAATTTATTTTATCAATAATAAGACTTACTTGAAAGTCAAACTTCTACATAGAAATATACTGTGTGTGATATTGTTTCATAATATATTTTAAGGAATGTCTTCTTTATCAAATAGCGATTGTTCAAATCTCTTTAAAATGGATTCGTATGTGAGAAACAAAGTCGCAGGAATTATATAAAAGAAAAGCAATAAAAAAAGTGTACATAATTTTATATGAAGAGTTCGAATGCAAAACGCGATGAACTCCATTTTCAAAATAACGAGAGAAGAGAAAAAAAAAACAGTGAATATTTAAAAACTGGACAACACCTCCAAATAATGGTTAACGCATTATGCCACTGGCATAATTTGGTTTTGCTTTCAATAAACCACGCTCTATAACAGGCACGAGGGGAAAACAAATAAACACATATCCAAGGCAATAGTTAAAACCCTAGAGGAAGACTTCTAGTCTGAAGTGAAATGATGTCAAAAATTGATGGTAACGTTCAATGCTGCCAAGACTAAGCTTGTTTCCTTTAATAATTATAAGAAAATTTCTCAACCACCAACAGCTATGGCTAAAGATAAATTAAATACAGGGGCATATACACATATAAACACATATATGCATATAAACTCAGATACAGCTGTATCCGTATACATACGTTCAGCAACGCATACCTGTCAAAGTCAAACTTCTACATATAAATATACTGTGTGTGATATGTGATATACACACATATATAGACATAACAGTAAGATTTATGCAAACACATACATGTGCACATAGACATAGGTATACGAATACCCACTCATGCATATGCACACGAAGTATGAGCATATAGATTCATTCACGCGCACATAGAAACATATATAAGTACGCATAAGGAGATATATATATATATATATATATATATATATATATATATATATATAAATATATATGCATATATGTATATATATACATATATATAGACCCAGTTATACATATACAAATCAATATACATGTATAATATATATATATATATATATATATATATATATATATATATATATATATATATATATATAAAGTAGACCATATACATCGAGAGCATTGCTAAGGCTGCTGCGATGACTCTCTCTACCGTGCTAGAATGTTGCATACGTCTGAAAGTATCTTGTACCACTATAAGACCACCATTCGCCCATGGATTTTTGTTGTCACAGTTGAGCTGGTGTATCTGCTACTAGTATCTCACTCCTAGACAGGGTTCAAAAGAGCATTTCCAACCTGATAGATCCCGAACTGTCATCTAAGCTTCTGTCCCATCGACGAAATGTTGCGTCTCTCTGCCTGTTTTACAAGTAATTAAATGATGGATGCTCCGATAAACTACAAGCCTGTATGTTCAGTCCGTTAAGTCCAAAGTAGCTGAGCAGCTGCTTGGTTCCCACCAGTTTTAGCAAATAGCAAACAGAATCCTGAACAGAAGCGTGTGCTCTATCCCAACTATCATCAATGGACTTGGAGTAATCTCGTCAGCATCAGACAAAGCCAAACTCTTTGCCAAGAACTTTGCAGCTAATTCTACCCTATGTGACTAAGGCCGCCAACTCCCAATATTTCCTCCTGTATCAGAAAACACGCAATGTGATATACAAATATCTGTACGTGATGTTTCTAAGCTAATCAAAAATCTTGATTTCAGTAAAGCAACCGGCCCTGAAGTATTCCAATCATAGTAATCCACAAAATTCAACCAGAACCAGCGCCTATCCTTACAAAACTGTTTAAACGTTGTCTTAAGGAGAATTGCTTCCCATCACCCTGGAAAATCTCATCAGTATGCCTTATATTAAGCATTCAGGTGATCGCTCACCTTACTCTCAGTACGGACGAATAAGTCTCCTGTGCGTCATGAGTAAGTTGCTAGAATCTGTGTTAAATAGAGAAGTAATCAACCATCTTAGCAAAAATATCATTCTTAATGACACGCAATATGGTTTCCGTTCTGCTAGATCTACAGCAGATGTGCTTACAGTTATATCACATAGGATTAGCGAATCTCTCGACGGGAGCTACCTTCCCAGGGCAATTTCTCTTGACATATCTAAAGCCTTTGATAGAGTATGGCATAAAGGTTTACTTAAAGGTTTACATAAAGATCTCCAGCTACGGTATAGCTGGAAATGTCATCTCAGTTATTAAATCATTTCTCTCTGATAGGCTCATAATAGTAGTGGTTGATGGGCAGAAATCAGAAGCTCACAGTATTAATGCTGAAGTCCCTCAGGGGTCCATCCTGGGCCCAATTCTCTTCCTGATCTATATTAATGATCTTCCAAATCACATCCTTACATCATTCCTAGACATTTATGCTAATGATACTACTATCTATCGTAGCACATCTAAGACCGTAAACGACCAAGTTCTCTCCGATTCTCTTTCCTCTGATCTTGAGCAAGTGGTACAATGGGGAAAGGGGTGGCTTGTAACTTTTAATGCATCTAAAACTAATCTTCTATCTTTACATCATCAACTCTCTGATCCCCTTCTGGTATCAATTAAAATGAATGGCTCTCGTCTTGGCGAGGCCTCATGTTTTGAGGAGCTTCTGGGCTTGACATTTACTCCTGATTTGAAATGGAACACATGCATTAAGTCCGTTGCCCAGGCCGCTGGAAAAACGCTGGAAAAATGGTGGGATCCTTCTATCGATCCAGTAGATATCTCACTACTGATGCAATTCTCTATCTATATAAGAACCAGGTACGTCCAGGAATGGAGTACTGTTGTCGCATCTTGACAGGAGCTGCTAGAAAGGACTTATCCTGCTTTGATAGAGTTCAAAATAGACTTCGTAGCCTCGCAGGAGATGTTATTTTCTCTTCCCTGCAACCTCTTTCTCACAGAAGAGATGTTGCGAGTTTGTCTCTGCTTTACCGTTATTTTCATGGCAAGTGCTCGACTGAGCTCCAGTCTATGGTCCCCCCTGCCAAACTTTCACAAGAAACACTCGTCTAGCAGAAAACACTATCAATAATTTCCCCCACCCTTTATCTGTGCCTAAACCTAAACCTAAATTCCATGAATAAAGCTTCTTTCTTAGAACTACGCACCTATGAAATTGTCTTTCGTTTTCCTGCTTTCCATCTGATTACAATATGGTTGTCTTCAAGTCTAACATTAACAAGTTTTTAATGAGTCGTTCCATGTAAGTTAACAAATTTACCGAATTTCTATTACTAACGATTACTTTATTGTCTAAACCCTTATTCTCGAGAGGTCTCTTGGCCTTAATAAGTGGTGATGCCTTTGAAAGAAAATTAATACATAAACGTCTGTCCTTGATATTAGCCCCTACATCAAAGTGGTATTGTGTCTTGTTTGAGGTGAAAATGTATAAAAAAAAAATTAAAAAATTGCTTTTAGTTGAATTTCCTAATTTTGATATATTTTCCTTTCATTTGTAATGTCCCAATTTAGACATATGGAATTCATCGGGTTTTGTATAGAAATACACACACACACACACACACACACACACACACACACACACACACACACACACACATATATATAAGATAGATAAATGCAGTTTCATCGTATATATATATATGTGTGTGTGTGTGTGTGTGTGTATGTATGTATATATATATATATATATATATATATATATATATATATATATAGAGAGAGAGAGAGAGGGGGGGGGAATTTCATAAAAGCAAATAAACTTGATATCGTCTCTGAAACGATTGTCTACTATTCCAACCTGTTGTTGTTTTCATTTCTTTGAACATATGTAAATGATCTTATATTGATTCATTTGTTTTATTTTTCTACGATTTGGTCTATTTAGGTTCTTTATGAATTAACCCTCATCTATTAAGTTGATTACGTGTATAGAGTGCTTGGGGCAATTTTAATTGGTATGCTTTACTCTAGTTTATCAGGATTAGCTATATTATTTTCATGTTCTAGTTTTACACGTCTTTATATATATATATATATATTTTTTTTTTAATTTTTTTTATTACGTTTTCACCCCAAACAAGGCAAATTGCCACTTTGGTGTAGGGGGCTACTATCAGGGGAAACAACTACTCGGGTACTATGTAGGGATTTGGGCAGCAAGGTGTCGGTTCACGTTACACTTGAACTTCTGCACGTCGGTACTGTTGGGGAAGCAGGGACCTGGAATGGAATTCCAGAGTCTTGCGGTTCTGGGGAAGAAACTATTGGAGTAAAAAGATCTTTTACATCTAGGGATCTCTACAGTGTGGGGGTGGGATCTAGTAGCCTGTTGGATTTGTCGAGGGTGCTCGCGTCGTGGGGGCACAAGTGATTGCAGTTCGTCAGAGCATTCACCACTAAAATACTTGTAGAAAAGGCAGAGGGATGCAACATTTCGTCGATGGGACAGAGGCTGGAGCTTAGATGCCAGTTC
>NC_136498.1:10230826-10268326 GCF_053919585.1 Euprymna scolopes
TGAAAGTTTGGCGAGGGGGGACCATAGATTGAAGCTCATTCGAACATTTTCCATGAAAATAACGATACATCAGAGACAAACTCGCAACATCTCTTCTGTGAGATAAAGGTTGCAAGGAAGAGAAAAGGACATCTCCTACGAGGCTACGAAGTCTATTTTGAACTCTATCAAGGCAGGCCAAGTCCTTTCTAGCAGCTCCTGCCCAGATGTGGCAACAGTATTCCATCCTTGGACGTACCTGGCTCTTATATAGATAGAGAATAGCATCAGCAGTGAGATATCTACCGGATCGATAGAAAGATCCCACCATTTTTCCAGCGGCCTTGGCAACAGATTTGATGTACGTGTTCCATTTAAGATCAGGAGTAAAGGTCAAGCCAAGAAGTTTGTCAAAACTTGAGGCCTCCCCAAGACGAGAGCCATTCATTTCAATTGATGCCAGATGTGGATCAGAATGTTGATGATGTAAAGAGAGAAGCTTGGTTTTAGATGCATTAAAAGTAACCAGCCACTCCTTTCCCCATTGTACTACGTGCTCAAGATCAGAGGAGAGAGAATTGGAGAGAACTTGGTCGTTTACTGTCTTAGATGTGCTACCATAAATGGTAGTGTCGTCAGCATAGATGTCTACAAATGATGTAAGGATGTGATTTGGAAGATCATTAATGTAGATCAGGAAAAGAGTTGGGCCAAGGATTGACCCCTGAAGGACACCGGCATTAATACTGTGAGCTTCTGATTTTTGCCCCTCAACTACTACTCTTATGAACCTATCAGAAAGAAATGATTTAATAATTGAGAAGACATTTCCAGCAATACCATAGCTGGAGATCTTATGAAGTAAACGTTTGTGCCATACCCTATCAAAGGCCTTAGATATGTCAAAAGCAATTGCCCTAGAAAGGTTGCCTCCGTCGAGAGATTTGCTAATTCTATGAGATATAACTGTAAGCACATCTGCTGTAGATCTAGCAGAACGGAAACCATATTGAGTGTCACTAAGAATGTTATTTTTGTTGAGATGGTTGATTACTTCTGTATTTAACACAGATTCCAGCAACTTACTCATGACGCACAGGAGACTTATTGGCCTGTACTGAGAGGGGGTGAGCGATCACCTGAATTCTTAAATACAGGGCATACTGATGAAATTTTCCAGGGAGATGGGAAACTATTCTCCTTAAGACAACGTTTAAACAGTTTTATAAGTATGGGCGCTAGTTCAGGTTGAAGTTTTTTGAGTACTATAATTGGAATACCGTCAGGGCCAGTTGCTTTACTGGAATCAAGGTTTTTGATTAGCTTGGCAACATCACGTATAGATATACGTATATCACATAGCGTGTTTTCTGATACAGGAGGAAATATCGGGGATTGGCAGCCTTGATCGCAAAGGGTAGAATTAGCTGCTAAGTTCTTGGCAAAGAGTTTGGCTTTGTCTGATGCTGACGAGATTACCTCAGATCCATTGATAATAGTTGGCATGGAGCACACGCTTCTGTTTATGATTCTGTTTGCTATTTGCCAAAACTGGTGGGAACCAAGCCGCTGCTCAGCTACTTTGGACTTAACAGATTGAGCATACAACTCTCTTGCATTCTTTATTACTTTCTTATAATGGTTGCTGGCAGTCCTGAAAGCGGCTTTAGTTTTCATACATCTATTACGTTGGAAACAGTGGAAAAAGTGATTTCTGTGCGCAATGGCAGCAGCACATTCTGGAGAGAACCATGGCTGGCTGTCAGGTTTTTGCTGAAACTTTTTAGAGGGTATGAAACGATCAATACCTACAATTAACCATTCCGTCAGGTCTAATACTATAGAGGACACATCCTATTTAAACATGGAATGCAGAGGTAGATCAGATATAAATGTACGGAAGCTATTCCAGTCAGCCTTAGTGTATCGATATACTGTACGATGGAGAGGTACGTCTGGGGACTTATTACATTTCATTTTTATATTAAGTGATACAACAGAGTGGTCGGAAGATCCAAGAGGCGACAGAAAAGAAACTGAACATAGTTCAGGGCAAGTTGTGAGAAAAAGGTCTAGTAGGCTCGCATACTGGCCATTATTGTCGGGCACACGGATGGGTTCCTGAACAATCTGAGTGAGGTCATAGGCAATGGAGAAATCATGACAGAACCTTCCCTCATTATCGGTCTTGTTAGAGTGGGTCAACCATTCGACGTTGTGAACATTCAACTCACCACATACGTGAATGTTAGCTGAAGGATAAGCAGATAAGACTTGGTCAATTTTCTTAGATATGCTTTGAAAGATAGTAACTCCGCTGTTATGGGGGCGATAGAGAGTAAATATAAATGCCGTAGTGTGAGCTAAAGCAACCCGGAAGCACATATGGGGTAAGTTAGGATCTTCCCGGGAGATGTCCCTACCACATGGAAAGTTATCCCAAATATAGGCACATATTCCATGCCCATGGCGATCTTGGGGGACAGATTTAGAAGTTAAGTTAGAGTATCCTTTAATTGCGAACTCTTCTAGGGAAATAGCCTGTCCAATGCCAGTTTCACTTAAAAATAAAAGGTCTGGTTTAGTCTCTTGTAATTGGGTTTCAACCTCTGGAAGGTTAGAACGTAGACCCCTGATGTTGGAGAAGGAGACATGGTAGTAGGGGTCTACGTTGGAAGTTGGATAACCGGGTTTAATCGTGTATTTTTTCTTGAAACTTGTCATGATGAATTTTTGGAATTTGTGGACTAGTTCGTCAGATTTACTTAGAGCAGGACAGAGAGGGGAAACTAAGAGAGAAAAAGAAACGAATTTTTTTTTATTATTATTTTTATTTGTAGCTAATGATAAGGTAAAGCCGTAACAATTACCCACTAGTATGGCATCGAGAGGCCCCACCAGAAGCTACTGCATGGTCCAGAATCCATTCACCAAATGGCAATACAGCAGCCCCAGTACTTTACACCTGCTGATAGGACAGCCTCCTTGGTGGTTAATCCAAGGTTCGGGTCCTTGACTATCAGGCGGATTACGTCAGCCCAGACAAAACGTTTACCTCCAGCACCCTTACTAGTGACATGGCTACAAGGATAGACATAGAAACAGAAAATTTCCGCCATCTCTACCAACTGTTCGCGCAAAATACTGCCAACCTAGAAAACAGCTTTTTCTTCTCCCTTTGTCAGAAAAATCACTCATTAAAAAATGAGGACTGAGGGACAAATAAGAAGAAGCGAGAGTAACAGGAGCTGCCGATAACGCATCCACAATGCGTTTTCTACTCTCCATAATTCTATTCCCCTTCTTGCCGCCTTTGGCGCCACTTCTTTTTGGCGCCAAAGTCGGCTTTCCACTTTGGACGCCGTCTCCACGTAAGTCAAAACTGAAATTTTCGGATTTTACCATACACATTGACTGACCATGGAAACCACAGATACAGAAAGGGAGAAAAAAGAAACAACACCAGGCAAGGAAATGATAACCCCCCTAAAGAACGACTCCCCACATGGGGGAGCAACACTCAAAATCAAAAAGGCGTACCGCCCGGACAACATGAAAGCAGGGGCAGCAGCCCAAAAAGACTGTGCCCAGGGAGAAGCACCCCACGAGGGCAGCTCCCCAAAGAAGGAGCAAATTACCAAACTGAGGAGACACACCCACGAGATCCTCCAAACCAAGGGACAGCAATCCCAAAAGACATTACCGGAGGAGAAGCTCCCCACGGGGACAGCTCCCCCAAAAAGAAGAGGCATACCGCTAAGAAATGAACGCTGGCAAGGAGGTAGACGCCTCAAGAGACATTATGAAAGGGGATGCTCCCTCAAAGGGAAGCTCCCACAATAAGGGAACAGTACTGGACACACCCAAGGAAAGCGCAGGAGAATCAACCCCTAAAGGGAAACTTGTCTTACAAAACACCTCCAAGACAGCCGAACGATCTTTTAACCTCACAAAAGACCCTCGCCCAAGACATTAGAGGGATCTGCATGGGGTAAAACCGCTGATAAGAGACTCTCCCCCACAGCAATTTAAAGACTTGTACCTTACCAAGTACAAGGAATATATTGAGGGGAACGTCCTCAAAAACACCAGGCAGACTGGGAGGCGATGGAGGACAAGATCCTGTCCTTCATCACTTCGGACATCCGGGCAAATCAGTTCAAGGGGATGAAAAAAGAGGAAATGGCAGAGCTCCCCCGAAACTGAATATACCCGCCAAGTATATACACTAGAGGAGTTTTGCGATGTGGGACGTACTGCTCCCCAACAAGGATGAAGCAGAAAAGTTCTCATGTACGGAATCAAGTTACTGCCAGAGTAGCGGGGTAGGAGGAGAATCTGAGCACAAATATTCAATGCTCTTGCTGACCTACACACAGAACTGCTGGGAGCTTTCCTTAGTAATTTTGGAGAGGTGGAGCAGATGGACCCGGCACGCTCCAAAAATGGTGTCCACCTCAGACGTTATACAGTAGCAATGCGGGTCAAAAAAGAAGGCTTCCTAGGCATACCAGCAACAATATCCTTCAAGAAAACCAACATAACAGTGGTGGTTGAGGGTCGGCGCCCTGACTGCTGGTTTTGTCTGAAGCAGGGCCATATGGCAAAGACCTGCCCCCATTAAGCAGTTCTAAGCCAACCAGCGCCACAAGTAAACACAGTTTCAGCAACGGGGGTGGCAACAGTCACTGAAAATAAGGAATAACCAACATCAGCCCTTGAGATGACAAAGCCCAAGGATCAATGGAGGACGGTGGCAGGGCGTAAACGGAAAAGCACATCTATCTCCACATCAATCCAACCACCTGCTCAACAGCAACAACAACAACAACAGACACAGCCGCAACGACATCAGCAGCAACAACATCATAAGCAGCAGCAGCAGCAACAGCAGCCGCAGCAACAACAACTGCAGCAGCCAAAGCCGCAAAAGCAGCTGCAACAACAACTGTCACAGCAGCAAAAGCAGCTGCAACAACAACTGTCACAGCAGCAAAAGCAGCAGTAGCAACAACAACAGCAGCAGTCAGACAAGCAACAGAAACAACAACCGCCGCAGCAGCTAGAACGGCAGCAACATCAACAACAGGAGCAGCAACAACCAAGGGTCCCCACATCAATCGAGACGAGGACCAAGCGGAGAAAAAACTGCTCCTCTGAGGATAAATCAGCTAGTGAGAGGGAGGAGAACCCAACCTCAGGATATACAAAACCTGACCACCTTGAGCATTGCATACAGTGTCGGCGTCTTTTCCCCGACTGATTTCGGAGCTGAGTGTAACATCTTAAAGTAGGTACCATGGCTTTGAATTTGGCTAGTCTGAATGCGAGGGGCTTGAGATCATTTAGCCGGGCGGCTCGCCTCCGGTACGACCTCTTATCCTTTGGAGTAGATGTGGCTGCAATTCAGGAGACGCATTTCATTTCTTCTGTGGACTGTCAGGTGCTGGCGTGAGATTTTGAGGTTTTCTCAGCATATGGCAGCCCGCGGGGGAAGGGAGTCTCCTTGCTCATAGGAATGTTCATAGCAATGCGTTGCCGTAAAAGATTCTGTGTTTCGGGTGGTCGCGGTTCATGCGCCCAGCACCGCTCGTGAGAGGGTCTCATTCTTCGGTCAGCTCGACGCGTTTGTAGATTGTCGGAAGAGGGTAGTACTAATGGGGGATTGGAACGCCATCTTAGACCCCAAGATAAATAAGGTAGGAGGTGAAGCTAGAGGGTCGGAGAGGTGAGAGTCCAGCCTGGCTGATCTGATGGCTAGATGCGGGCTGGTCGACAGGGTTCGAGTCGAGCATCCGGGGCGGGAGATGTGGACGTGGACCAATAGCGTTCCTTACTATCCAAACACCTATTTGGACAGGATATTCGTTAGGAGAGGCGAAGTAGACTTCTTATCCTGTCCCACGTTCACTTGGCTAGGTCAAAAGGATCATAAACTAGTTATGGCCCGCCTGAAGCTAGGAAATAGGCCTAAGTTAGTGGGGTACTGGAATTTAAACACCTCCGTTCTGGAGATACAAGACTCCTAAGATCAGTTACGAGAACTAATTAAAAAGGAACTAGTGGGGGCGGTTACCGGGAGGAAGCGGTGGTTAGGTCTCAAAGCAAAGATCAGAAGCTTCTCCGTCAAGTATGCCCCGCGCCTCGCATTAGATAAGGCCAAGACGAAGAATCAGCTAGAGCAGAAACTAGCGCGGGCTACGGGAGAGAGTGATAAGGTTAGTCAGGAACTAGCTAAGCAGGACCTTCTACGTGAGACTAGCGAGCATTACGAAGGCCAAGTAGTTAGAGCTAGGCTTAGAAAGATAGGCAACGAAGCTGTCATTTCTGATGCAGACGTGCGCCCTGAGGTTTCAGTGTGGCTCGGACAAATACATTGCGAAAGTCAGACATCCGGATGGACGCACTCTGGAATCGACTCAGGAGATCTGCGAGGGAGTTCGAGAACATTTCGAGGAGCGATTTACGCAGCAGCCCGATCTTTCAGTCCTTGAGTTTAGCGACTATTTAGCCGACTCTCCCCGCCTTGAGGCGGCTAGAGCGGCTAGTTGCGAGGGCCGGGTGACGGAGCGGGAGGTCTTTACTGCGCTGAAGCAGGTTAGCTGTGACAGATTGCCGGAACTAGGTGGTCCGCCATACGAACTATATTTGAGGCTGTCGCCCATGTTTCTGCCTCTTCTGATGGATGTGTTCAACCATTGGTTTGCTCAGGGATCCATCCCAGGGCAAGTAACCAAGGGAGTGATCACATTGCTGAAGAAAGGTGATGGGTATGGAGAGGAAGATTTAGACGACTACAGATCCATAACTCTGCTTAACACAGAGTTGAAGATTTTGGCCAAGGTCCTGTCGAATCGGCTTCAGGTTGTTATCGGCGAGTTGGTTCAACCGGAACAGAACTACGCTGTGAAGGGGAGGTCGATTCAGAACAACTTGCACCTGATCCGCACGATCCTAGAGGGGGGATAGATGACAACACAGACGCCGCGCTGATCAATTTAGATCAGTCCAAAGCGTTCAATAGGGTCTATCATCGTTTCCTGGCATCTCTCCTAGAGGCCGCCGGTTTTAAACCGGAATTTTGCAAGTGGATCTTCGTGATGTATCAACAGCCCACGGATGTCGTGGAAGTCAACGGAAAGCACTCAAAACCATTTGTTATCTCTTGGTCGGTTCGTCAAGGTTGTCCGCTGTCGCCACTTCTTTACGTCCTGGGTTTGGAGCCTCTGCTCCGCTAGCTGAGACGTGGAGAGGCAAATTCGGCCCTGCACGGAATGGCTCTGCCTGGCGGCTCAGCTGCCAACGTATCCGCGTTCGCCGATGATGTCACGGGCTTCGTGTCGAGCTTCAGAGACATTGAGATCATGTCGGAGGCGCTCGTACAGTACGAAAGAATCACGGGGGGACAAGATAAACCTCAGTAAGTCGGTCGGACTGCGGTTGGGCGCCTGGAGTGGCAACGCAAACCTCTCGACGCCCTTCAGCTGGACGGATGGCCCGGTTCGGATCCCTTGCGTGTGTTTCGGACCGGGTCTACAGCTTGATAAGAATTGGTCGGAGGTATGGCCAAAGGTGGAGGCTGCGGTCAACGCGTGGCTTTCTTGGATACTTTCCTTAAAGGGTAGTCTAGCATTTCAGATAGGGTTGAGAGAGCCTTACTAACCGGGGGGTTTTCCATGTCCCTCGATACAAATGAAATTTTATTAATATTGTTATTTTTTTGTATTTTTTGACATAAATAAAACATGTTTTAAAATTGAGTTTAAGTAGGAACATTCACCCCCCACCACACGCACATAAATACAAATTTAAAGGGGTAACCATGATAAAAGATGCTGGCCGAGAGAAAAATCATTTAAAATTTACAACAGAGACGAGATGGATCAATCAACTGCACCATTGAAGTGAATAGTATCAGTAAGTAAAGAATTGCCTTTTAGAAAGGTTTTATTAACTGTAAAATACACGTACGCTCTTGAAAGGATCGAGCGGGAAAATGAAACAGAGGGCGCTTTTATTATGAATGTCAATCCCAAGGGGGATAACTCTTAACAACAAATTAAATCATAACATTTTCCCCGTCCTAAAGTATTCAAGTAAGGGGTAATTAATTATAGACAAATTTTTTTTTTTTTTTTTTTTTTTTTTTACAATCACATAAGAATCATTATATTTACAAATAACATATGAACCCAAACTGCTGTTTTTCAGTATTTAGTCACAAAATCCTTATATTTACTAGGGAATTGTCGAACTCGGGACGACCTCCGCACAGATTGGCAGGAATGCTGATTTTCAGTATTATTTTTTAGTGAAATCTGATTTTCTTCAAGATCAGACGATTGATTTTTGTCTTCCTCATGACCAATGTTTTCATTAGTAGAAGGTTCAAATAAAGTCTCTGAAGTAGTAGGATTATTATTAGAGTTTTCTTCATTTGATGAGTTTGGAGCTAAGTCTCGAACGTTGACAGTGGTTTCAGTACCAGAAGGTAGTTGAACATAAGCGTAGTGGGGGTTGACATCTATTAGGGTGGCAGGCGTTACAGGAGGGTCATGTTTACTTGTTTTAGTGTGGTTTCTAATATATATTGGGCCTGGTTTAACCCAAGAAGGAATTGAAATTCCGGAAGCAGATTTACGACTATATTTAAATAGTCTATCATGGGGAGTCATATTAGTGGCAGTACAAAGTAATGATCTAATTGAATGAAGTGCGTCCGGTAGTATGTCTTCCCAATAAGGTAGTTTCATTTGATTAGAATGTAATGTTGTTTGAATGGCCTTCCATAAGGTACCGTTGAGTTTTTCAATCTGTCCATTACCTTCAGGATGATATCTACTTGTTTTAGAAGTAGCAATTCCTTTTTTGTGTAAAAAATCCTTTATTTCTCTTGCTAAGAAATCAGAAGCACGGTCAGTATGTATCATGTCAGGCAAACCAAAAATTGAAAAGAGTTTGTTTAGACAGTGGATAATGGTTTTGCTTGTCATATCTCTGCAAGGAAAAGCGAAAGGAAAACGGGAATACTCATCAATTAGAGTAAGTAGATATTTGTTGCCATGTATAGAAGTAGGTAGAGGGCCTTTAAAATCAAGATTTAATCGTTGAAAAGGTAATATGGCTTGAATGAGAGTCCCTCCATTGGTATTGGCGAATTTGGGTTTCAGTAATTGACAGGATGAGCAAGAGTCAGTAATATTCTTAATTTGATCCAAAGTAAAAGGGAGGTTCCTCGTTCTTATAAAATGGCTTAGTCTTGAAACACCAGGATGACATAATTGTTTATGTAAATCACGAAGATCTTGTAGATTGTAAGTAAGAGCAGAGATGCGAGAGAATGTGTCAGCAGCAATATTTTCAGGTCCAGGTCAATAAACTATAGTGAAATTGTATTGGGATAATTCTATACGCCAACGACATATTTTGTCATTCTTAATTTTTGATTTTCTTTTATTGTCGAATATGAAGCTGATGCTCTTCTGATCTGTGATGACTTTAAAGTGCCTGCCGAGTAGAAAATGTCGCCACTTACGGAGAGCTTCTACAATAGCGGCTGCCTCTTTTTCTACTGCATGGTGCTTAATTTCGTTAGTATTGAGAGTTCTTGAAAAAAATGCAATAGGACGACCTTCTTGATTTAGTGTTGCAGCAATGCAATAGTTACTAGCGTCCGTTTCTACTTCAAATTCTTTATTTGGATCTACCGTTATTAAAGTGGTGTCTTTTAGATCATTTTTCAATGTTTGAAAAGATTTTAATACAGATGGAGGTAGTGGAAATTCTTTGTTTTGATTTAGTAATAAAATTTTATCAGAAAATTTTTTAATGAATTTGCAGTAATAGGAAAACATTCCAACTATTCTTTTTTGAGATTTAAGATTCAGCGGAGGTGGCATTTCGAGTAATGGTTTTAGTCTTTGATAATCGGGAGCTATTTGATTATTTTCTATGGTGTAGCCGAGTAGAGTAATAGAACTAGAAGAAATTATGCTTTTATTTTCATTTAAAGTGATGTTATATTGTTTAGCAATTTTTTAGAATTTTTGAAGATTGTAATCGTGTTCTTCTTGATTTTTTCCTCATATAGTTACGTTATCAACATACACAAAGGTATCGGTTAGATTTTCTTTTTCTATAATATAGTCTATGCTCCTCTGGAAAGCACTTACTCCATTGGTGACGCCAAAAGGAAGACGAGTAAATTGAAAAAGTTTGCCACTTACTTCAAACGCAGTGAATTTACGATCAGCATGATTTATAGGTATTTGGTGATAAGCAGATTTTAGGTCGAGAGTAGAGAAGATGTTATATTGAGCGATGTCGTCTACCATCTTATTGATATTAGGCATTGGGTAAGCGTCTAGTTCCGTGAATCTATTAATGGTATCGCTGTAGTCGACTACCATTCTTTTCTTATGATTCTCATTCGAAGTTACAAGAACTTGCGCTCGCCACGGAGATATCGAAGGTTCAATTATGCCTTCTTTCAACATTCTAGCAGTCTCTTCTTTTATGAATTTGTTGGCGGCAAAAGTGTAACGTCGGGATTTTGTCGCAATAGGAGTAGTATGAGGAGAAAGATTAGAAAAGAGAGGAGGGGGTGGAACGTTTATGGTAGGAAAAAAATTATTCGTGTTTATAGCTCCGATTATAAGTTTGTCTCTAGGACCGTCGAATTTAAGTGTTACTTTTTTATATTTTTTTAAAATATCTTTTCCGATTATTAAATCAATGAAAAGGTTTTCAATGATTTCAATTGTTATTCCAGAATGGGTTTTATCTTTCAGTATTAAATCCACGACAGCTTCGCCAGTTATTTTAGCATGTTGATCGGAAGCAGCCAGAGCTATAGTTTTGTTTTTAGGTATTGTGAAGAGTTTAAGTTTTTTAGCCCTTCTTTTTGAGTTGGCATTGTGCCTAAAGTTTTTGTTCATTTTCCCAATTGTATTTTTTTCCTGTGAATAAAAAATTTAATATCCCAAAGTGTAGTATCTGTTCAGATGCTAGACTTAAATTAATTTATCCTTGGTCAATGGCGGGGAAACCCTCTACATTATTATTTTTCAGAGTGCCCCTTTTGCCCTTCTTTTATGGAGCTGGTTTTCACCCATATTAACAACGACATTGTCATATTTGGCTTTCGTGGGGAAGCAAATAAATGCCAATAGAAAAAAATGGTTTTAATATGAATATTAATAAACAAAAATCTCTGACATTAAGAAAACTAAGGTCACGTACATTCCTATTCATGGTGATCTGTACGTGGAACCTGATATCTTCGTCTATTGAAAGCGCGTTGAAGTCTGAAAAAAGTTTGTCCAGCTTGGTAGTACATTATCAAATGATGGCACTTTTGATGCGGAAATAAGACAGAAAATCAGCAAGGCATCAGGCGTATTTGGAAGGTTACAAGATAGAGTCTGGTCTGATGGTGGTCTAACTCTTAAACTAAAATGTCAGTATATCAAACATGTGTATTACCATCCCTACTCTATACCTCTGAAACATGGACCTTGTACCGGTTACATATGGAACAGCTCGAAAGATTTCATCAGTACTGCCTTAGGCATATTCTTTGTTTGAAGTGGGATAGTTTAGTCCCTGATACATAAGGTCCAAACAATCAGTATTGCTACCATTGTTATTAAGAATCAGATGCATTGGATGGATCATCTTATCCGGCTTGATGACTATCGACTCCCAAAACAGTTGTTTATGGTGAGCTCCTTCTTGGCAAAAGACCCCAGTACAAGCCCCCAAAAACGTTTTCGTGATAGCATCAAGGAGAGTGCGGTGAGCTTTCATGTTCCTGTTGACAGTTGGGAGTTCCTAGTGTCTGATCGCAAGCAGTGGAAAGCACTGATGTATAGGGGGCGCAGAACAATTTGAAGCAGCCAAAATAGACCCAGCGAAGCTCAAGAGAGCATGTAGGAAACGCCAAACCTTGCTGCTCAATCATGGAGATCCTTGGATCTGTGAGGTATGTGACCGCATTCTGTAGTCCAAGGCAGGTCTTGTTAATCACATGGAAGTGCGCAATGATACGGGTTCCGTTGCTGTTGGTTTCTTCCAAACCAATGACCGTGTTCAGTGTCATATCTACTTGAAGGTGTGCAATTCGCTAGTAGGACTGAAAAGTCATCTTCGGACACATGGAAATCTGTGAAAGCTTGACATGTCAGTCAGCTTCCAAGTAACACCACAGGCTGTTTCAATTAGATCTTTGATGACTCGTATGAAAGCTCCTTGTGAGCGAATAATAATAAAAAAAATCGTGTAGTTTAACACTCTCAGTTTAATCCCCATTCCAAAATGAAATATTATTCTATAAGTGATTACGTGTGAAACCCTTAAAAAATGAATGAAAACAATCATTTATCATTAAGGGTCGAAGCTCAGTTTCCAATATAAATTTAACATAAAATAATCATTATTTCTAGGCCATTCTAATTCTTTATAGATATTAACTAAATTGTTTCCCACTAATTTAAGTTCGATTGGCAACGTCGTAAAACTATGCGTAATCGCCTAAAAATATAGACATTCCCTCCAATAAATGCACATCATTTATTTTAAATATAAAAAAATATTTTGTTTTTGGTTAACTGCCCTAACACGCTAGAATGTTTCGGAAAAAACGCTTATTTTACGTTAAATTTATGTGTGAAACTGATCCTGCACTTACATTCCTAAAAAAATTGTTTTATATATTTTTTTTATAACTATGAGTGTTTATATGTAATGTTTTTATGTCGTTTTTAACAGTTACGTGTAAAACAGTACAGGTAAATACTGTTTCCTCATGAAATTATCGGTGGGTTTTCTTCCGTTTTCATTTTTCACCAATCGCAACGATAACTTTTTGTTGCGAAAAAAAAATTCGATTCTCCATTTTTAGAACATTGCATGTACACAATCTTAAAGTTTTACATAAAATTTAACGTAAAATGATAACCTCGTTCGAACCAGACAGACGCTTAACTTTGACCTTTTAACAGCCAAATTTCTGCCCGAAAACCAATCATAAATATTTTTCCAAATCTACCTACCCTTTATATCAAATTTCGAGTCTGTAGACTGAAAATTGGCAGTTATTGTGTAGAGAAATATACATAGACAGACACACACATACATTTTCACTTATATATATATATTAAAACGAGCACTTTTTCTTTCCTGTATTTTAATTAAACTAGTAATTTCACTATTACATTAAAATACACTCTGCTCTTTAGACTATTGTTCTAATCTCCTTTATATATATATATATATATATATATATATATATATATATATATATATATATATATATATACAAATATATATACACATATATACACATATATATACACATATATATATACATATATTTATACACACACATATATACACATATATACGTATATTTATATGTATATATGTGTGTGTATTTATATGTATATTTAGGCAGCACTTCTTCTCTTAGGCATATTTCATTAAATAAAATAGACGTGTTTGTTGATTAATTCTATTCTCGATCCCTTCCAACTTCCAAATAATGGTCTTCTCATTCTGGCATAAACTGGCCGATGTAATCGCCATATTTATCATAAGTTCAAGTACTTCTGGATTCATTATCAGGTATAGATTAATCTGACTAGTTTTGAACAATTTATATAAGTGCGTTTTCCCCCTTTTTATTTGTTCATTATTTTAGTTTTTCATTAATTAATAATTTTAATAACTTTACAAACTTTATATTATGATATATATATATATATATATATATATATATATATATATATATATGTGTGTGTGTGTGTGTGTGTGCTTATGTGTGTGTGTGTGTGTGTGTGTGTATGTGTGTGTGTGTGTGTGTGTGTGTGTATGATATACTCGTAAAAGTAAATAACGAGACAATCACAAACAAAACCGTAGATGAAAAGGAGGGGTGCTTCTTTTTGATGTGTAAAAACCAAATATCTTAACCTTTCTATAGGCTGGAAAGCAGCGAAAACATCCCCCGAGAATTATTTGCAGAAGGATATTTATACCATTGTATTGTATGGATAATACATATATCATCTTTACTCGAACTCAACTGAGACCGCCACCACGAAGTTACTTGGAAACAAGGCGACACGCAGGTGCAATGGCCATATTTAGGAAGATGATCACGCAATAAGGCAAACGTGCATTCGAAAATGAAAGCATGCACTTGTTCAGCACAAACATGAGAATGCTTATGTTATTTGTTGCATAATAAATAAAAAGAAGGTAAAACTTTCAGCGTTATCTTCCTAATGTGCGTACTTGTTGAATTAGCTGATAACGGCGGATGAAGAAAACAAAAAACAAAGAGGAAACTGTCTTGTTCAAAATTACGTTCCGTCTTTTATATGCTTTTTCCCACGGTCGCCCATGTCGATTTTGGATAATAGTATTCTATAATCACAAATCGACAGAGGCGTACAACTTGTCATAAATCATGTATATTTACAATGTGATAGTGTTATTTACTTCCTTCCCAACATCGGAAGACGTGACACAAGGTTGGAAGGTGGGGTGGGGGGGTCAATTCAGTACCCCTAAAGAAGATGCTCAATATGTCGGTTGCGGTGTAAAAAATGTGACATGTGAAGCTGACAAGATAATATCCTTCAAGAATTTGATATCGCGAAGTGTTTTTTTCTTATTTTATTTCACTGAACATCCATGATTCTTCCGAATGTGGGTTAAGGTGCTTGTTGATTAAACTAGAATTGATATTTGTATTATTTGGATTCATCGGACTGCTGCTCTCATCTTGAGTGTGATTTTCACAACGTTTGGGTCGATGTAACCTCCAATCTCCTTCAAATATATCGGGAATATTTCTGTTAAACTTGGGAAATTGGACAGAATTCCGAATAGAACCCTTTCTTTACTTCACGGGTATAGCATGCTCTTGTATCCTCAGCCATGATTGGGTAGATGTCCTAAGTAATTCGCAGTTGCATTTTTTCGGTCGCCCACACTGAAAATTGAACCTTCAAACTTTAAAGAAATATCATTTTTTACAGTTGATTTTTCCTAGTACTTTAACTACTTCGCCGTGAAGCAAATAAAGGGTTCCGTTTGGAATTCTGTCAAAATTCCAGAGATCAACAGAAACATTATTGAATCTGACAAGATACACCTGAAGATAGTCGGAGGTCACACCGACCGAAACATTATGAAAATCATACCCAAGATGAGAAAAGTAATTCGATGAATCCAAGTATTACGAATACTCAATCTCCATCTCAAAAATTCAGAAGCATCGTAGGAATGATATATCATCCAGTTTTTAGTGATGCAGAAGATATATCGACATATAAGATGCACAAGTTCGTCTTATAACACAAACATCGCAGTGATCGTCATCCAATTAATTCGAAAGAACAGTCATTCACATACGTACAAATCATCAAGTTGTCCAGCAAAATCTATTTAGATGATAATGGCCATTGCACGATGCAGTTTTACTACTACCTCAGTTTGTTTGTGAGACAGGCAATTAATGTCTTCAAGGGATGTTCATTTCATGACTGATTTCCGACAATAAAAGAAAACCCGTGTTATAATTGTAACTGATGAGAATTGTGCCATATTTATGCGTTGGTAAAAAAATTTTTCATCCATAAATTATTAGCAGTGGCTAATGATCGGTTTACAACACAGCAATTCTTTTATGAACAAACCGGTAAAATTTACTGACGACAAAAGTAATATTCAATGCTTCCTTCTCGATGTGTGTGTAACGTACAAAACGCGTAGGCGATAAATGTGACACGTCCTCCTTTTTGTGTAATATTTTGTGTAATATGAAAGATCAAATTATTCACGGATAGCAAAAGTAGTCATAATAATTACGAGATCTGGACTGTAATTCTGATGTGATGATATAAATGCTTTCTGGCTTGCTGTAGTTACGATGCAATAATTCATCAATCAAACATAACAAATAGCACTATTCCAAAGACTTTATTCATGAAAATATAACATACACACTATTCAAATCAATTTCTTAATAAAAGAAAACATAAAACTATTCCAAACAATTTACTAATACAAAATTTAACATACACACTATTCCAAAAAAGTGTTAATAAAATAAAACATAACAATATTTTAAAAAAAATATTAATAAAAAAAACATACAAACTGTTCTAAACAAGTTAAAAATAAAAATAAAACATACAGACTATTCCGAAAAATAAATTAATAAAATAAAGCATACCAATATCCCAAACAATTTACTAATAAAAATAAACATATAAACTTTTCTAAACCATTTATAAATAATAAATAAAACATACCCACTACTCAAAATTATATTATAAAAATTAAACATAAACACTCTTGGAAACAATTTATTAATGCAAAATAAAACATGCACACTATTAAAAAGAATTTCATTATAAAATACAAGACATATACACTATTTCAAACAATTCATTAATAAAAAATAAAACGTGCACACTATTTAAAATTATTTATTAATAAAAATAAAACATACACTCTATTCAGAAAATACTATTAAAATAGAACATGCAAACTATACCAAAAAATTTATTAATACAAATAAAATATACACACTATTCGAAAAAAATAATTAATAAAAAGTAAAACATACAAACTATTCAAAACGATTTATTAATAAAAATAAAACATACACACTATTCCAAATAATTTATTAAAAAATAATATAACACTTTTCCAAAACAATTATGAATACAAATAATACATATACACTATTCCGAACAATTTATAATTAAAACAAAACATAAACAACTATTTTAAACAAGTAAAGTATTAAAAAAACATATACACTATTTCAAATAATTTATTAATAAAAATAAAAAAAATCCGCACCATTCCAAACAATTTATTAATAAAAATAAAACATAGCATTATTCTGAAAACTGTATTAATAAAAAATACATACCTCATATTTAAAACAATTTATTGATAAAAAATAACACTATTCCGAACAATTTATCAATAAAAATAATCATAACACTATTCTGAAAACTTTATTAATAAAAATACATAGTACATATTTAAAACAATTTATTAATAAAAAATAACAGTATTACAAACAATTTAATAATAAAAATAAAACATAACACAATTTTTAAAACTTTATTAATAAAAAATACATATCCCATATTTAAAACAATTTATTAATAAAAAATAACACTATTCCGAACAATTTAATAATAAAAATAAAACATAACACAATTTTTAAAACTTTATTAATAAAAAATACATATCCCATATTTAAAACAATTTATTAATAAAAAATAACACTATTCCGAACAATTTATTAATAAAAATAAAACATAACACTATTCTGGAAACTTTATTAACAAAAAATGCATACCCCATATTTAAAACAATTTATTAATAAAAATAACACTATTCCGAACAATTTATTAATAAAAATAAAACGTCACAGTATTCCAAACAATTTAATAAAAAATATGCTAACTATTCCAAACCATTTATTCATAACAAATACAATAAGCAGACTATTCCAAACCATTTTATAATAAAAAATGGAACATATACACTATTACAAACAATATATTAATAAAAATAAAACCGGTTTATAGGGGGAGCCACTCAAGTGCCTTAAAATAGCGGGCACTGGCGTCCGTGGCCTAAATGAATGTATCGTTGCGAAGTACTAACGCGTTTTGTATATCTTTATAAATTGAAATGTTTAGCTTCCAAACATTAGCGTCCTTTATATTATAATTTGTTCCGAAAAAAATACGAAATTTAAAAAAAAGAAATATATTGCGGAAATAAACTTGTTGGACAATATAATTTCGTTTTATTTCGTCAATAAACTAGCGTATTTTTTCTTTTTCGGCATACTAATTAAAAAACGCAACGGTTTATGATCTAACAGATACAAGAAAAGCCTGTCCCCTTTTCCTGTAAATAAGAAAAACATCAGATAAGTGGAAAATGAGATCACGATAAGCTAAAACTCGAACCTTGTATGCAAGGTTAATAGATAGATTCAGAAATTTGAATGTTAGAATTTTGCTATTGTTAAATTTCATATAAAATAGTTAGATATTGCATTGTAAAAAAAATTAATAGTTCGTTCTTTTAGGAAAACTGAATAAACGGGTCAACTAAAAAAGAATGATCAATACAAATTAAAAATATATTGTAAAAATAGGTTAGGTTGAAAAATAGGTTAGTGAGAATTCTTTGTTGCAGAAGTGTGTTTTGGGAACGTGTGCTGAGCCACATGAGTTGGTCAAGTTTAGAACCATACACCTGACGTCATATCAGAAAGGGAATTTCTCGATATAGGAGCTAGTTTAGTCAGATCAAGGCAGCCAGGCAGTTAGGCAGACAGGTCCGAGAAGTCAACAAAGGCAGTTGGAAGGAGTTGACATGATCAGAGGAGGGTCCCTTTAGAAGCGAAGGGAGAACATTGAAGCATATAGAAACGAATTTCGACCGGTCAAATGAAATAAAGAACATCATCGATTTTTGTAACTGTTGTCTTGGTGTCGTCATTCAACAATTGAAGGTAATGTTAATCATCTTAATATGAACTTTGTGTAACCCCATCCAAGTAATGTATCACTCCACCAGTAAGTAATGTATCTCCTTCTGTGTAAAAGAACAGTAATATACATTTATTCAATAATGACTACTCATCATCTCTTGTTATAAATGTCTTGTCTCCCTCATCGTTAATATGAACTCTACGCCATCTTAAATATGACTCCCTACTACATAACATAACCTCTTCAATTTAGTCACGGGTTAACATGTTTAATATAGCCATATTAGACTGATGTAATTGTTTCTTTATAATAATAAAAATACACAAATATTTGTGAGCAAAGCTCTCCAGTTTAGTCACGAGTTTACATCCTCAATATAGATATATTCTCTATATATCATATAAAAAAGTAATGTTCATGCTTTTAAAAAAGTTAAATTAGTTGTGTCTCGCGGCCTTTCACATTCATCCTTATTTGACAATAATTAAAGGTCTTCTAGTAATCTGTAAACAAATATCTCACTACTGATGCAATTCTCAATCTATATAAAAGCCAATTACGTCCAAGGATGGAGTACTGCTGCCACATCTGGACAGGAGCTGCTAAAAACAGCCTACCCTGCCTTGAGAGAGTACAAAATAGACTTCGTGGTTTAGTGGGGTATGCCCTTTTCTCTTCCCTGTAGCCTTTCTCCCACAGAAGAGACGTTCCGAACCTGTCTTTGTTTTATCGTTATTTCCATGACAAGTGCTCGTCTGAGCTCTAATCTCTCGTCCCCCCTCGCCAATCATTCACGAGAAACATCCGTCTGGCTGAAACTACCGTCAATAATTTTCCCCACTCTTTATCTGTGCCTGAATCCAAACGTAGATTCCATGAGCAGAGCTTCTTTCTCAGAAGTGCACGACTGTGGAACTCTCTTCCGTTTGCCTGTTTCCCACCTTACTACAACTTGGATGTCTTCAAGTCCAACATAAACAAATTCCTGACAAACCGCCCCCTTAAGTAAGACACTCTATCAAATCTCCAATACTAATGATTATTACAGTACTATCTCATTGATTACTGTACACGCAATAACCCTTATCCTGAGTAGCTTCCGGGCCTTGATAAGTGGTGACTCCCATCTAAAAAAGTACATTCTATCAACGTTCCATTTTCATTTAAATGATTAAAATGCAAATATTCTTTCTTTCATAAAGCACATTGTAATAGATGTTTCATTAGTTAATGTGACTATAGCGTAGTAAACATAAGTAGTGGAAATTTTGTAGATTAGAAGAACAGTTCATCAAGAACTTATTTACGTTGGAAGTGAAGACAATCAAATTGTAGTCAGCTGGAGACAAACGGAAGAGAGTTCCACAAGCGCACAGTTCTAAGAAAGACGCTTTTTTCGTGGAACCTACATTAAAGTTTAGTCGTCAGAAGAAGAAATGCATCATTTAATTCCTGGTAAAAGTTCGTTGGGGATGGTTGTGCTATGCACAAAAATACATTCTGTAGTACAAACTGTCGCTTGTTTTTATAATTGTTACAGCCTTCATAGCTATTCAACTTGTTGGATTTAATAAATAAGAGGATTTGCTTTTGGAACAAGCCTACTATGTTAAAGCACGCTCCGGACGCCCATACACAGCCATCGTTCACTGCTAGAAAAATGCATAAAGAATAGTAATGACTGGAGAAAATAAATTATTGAGCACAAATTATTACTCGTTATAATAGCATGATTCTCATCTTCGTGGCTCTTCAATTTTTGGAGTTGAAGGAGGTTTTACTATATATATATATATATATATATATATATATATATATATATATATATATATGTACACATATATATATATATAGATATATAGTAAGAATAAAGATTGCACCTTTAGAAATCTAGTTAAATAGGTATTCAAATTAATTTATAGAACGTCAAACTATTTTTTTAAATAAATATTTAAAGTTATTAAGCAAGTTTTTGACTCGAACGAGCCCTTTTCAAACCGCTTATATTTTTCAACTAAAAAATATGAATACCTACGAAGATGCGAGTCATATCATTATAACGAGCAACGTTTTGCGCCTAATAATTTATTTTACCACATAGTGCCCACCATTTTTTATGCACTTTTTCCGACGATGAACGATGGCTGCAGCCGTGCATGCGCTTAAAGAACTATCTAATTAACATCCTCACCAGCTACAACCAAGAAATATTTTAACATCTCCAAAGTAAAAAAAAAATGATAAAGCAATTGCTTGAAAAGGACTAATTCGAGCCGAAAGCCTTCAAATATTTTTTAAAGAAAAATAAACATATCATCTTGATTTGCTATATATATATATATATATATATATATATATATATATATATATATATATATATATTAAATTGTAATTCAATGAATTTCAAAAAACTCTCATTGAAATGAAATAAAGTGATTGAGTTTTATATCAAAGAATTTTTATTATTCTAAGCAAGACAAAATATTAGAATTTATCATTTTGACTTTGACTTTCCATGTCTCACTGACTTTAGCAAATAAGGTGCATACCTTTATAAGTGTTTGCTAATATTTTCTCTCCTCTGATGAAATGGTAGACATCGAAACCCTATAGGTTAGGGAGATTCATTTTCTAACGCATTCTTTGTCTTGCTTAGAATAATAAAAATTCTTTGACATGAAATTCAACCACTTCATTTCATTTCAATGAGAGTTTATTGAAATTCATTGAATTACAATTTAATATATTTGGGTTATCTTGCATATCGAGCAATTCTTGTTTAGATGGGATAACTTATAGAATATTACTGGCAGTAATATTTTGTAAACCTACAATCTCACGTTTCCATAACAACTGATTTAAAAAAAAACTATTCTGAAGAATATATATATATATATATATATATATATATATATATATATATATATATATATATTCAGAATGATATGCATGTATGTATATATATGTGTGAACGTGCATATTACATATTCAGTAGTATTTTAATTTTCGATAGATATATATACATATATATATATATATAAATTTAGAAACTGCCAAAATTGTATTTATATTCATCTATATGTAAATAAATACACATTGGACTTAATTATAAAGTGTAGACGGATGTATTCATGTACATAATATATCGTACATTTATTTAAATTTAGACATTCGTAATAAGATAATACATATTTAAACATTGCGTTCGAATTGACATAAGAGAAATGGTTGTTCTGCCGAGTTTGATGGTCGAATTTATGATTAATTACCCGTTACTTCTACCTGCAACGACGAATTTATTTTCAAGGCAATAAATATAAAAATAAGATTTTTGCAATTATGTCCTTTTCTGAATTAATAGAAACACTGACAGATTCCATGATTATGCATAACTAGACGCATACGAATTCTCCACGACAGAAGAGTGTTACATGTCTTTTTATGAAGATTAAAAGGAAGGCATAATGACATTACACCTTGTATCTTGAATCTTTATTCTAATCTTGACTATAAACAATTTTGACTCTAGAAAGCCTATAAGAATTTTAAGGCTTAAACTTTATTGCACTTGTTTTCCTTCGACGAAAATACTCTGTGCTAACATGACAAACATCGAAATCACATCCTTTGTCGTAGAGCTGATCAGTTATTTATTTCAACGGCCGACCATAACATTTTGTTAGGATCCGAAGTATAATTAACTACATTTAGGCAACATTTCTTTTTTTCGGATATCAATAGACAGTCAAGATTGGAATGTCTTTCAAGTATGACACCTATTATAGTTTCTATATGCTGTGAACATTTTACGGGGTGTCTTCTATAAGTTTTTAGACGTTTTTCATATGAGAACTTTTTGTGATAGTACACTCATTTAATTCTAGTTCCTTTCGAAGTAATCTCCTCCAGTTGCAATGCCGTTGTTGTACCGTTCCAACAACTTCTGGAATACCCCATGGAAGCCATCTTGTGTGAACGTGTCAATGACCGCCGTCACAGCCTCTTTCATCTCCTTAATTTTCTCATAACCACAACCGCTAAGGTTTTCCTTGAGCTTAGGGAATAACCAAAAGTCACAGGGAGCAATGTCTGGATTTTAGGAAAGAGAAGAACTGTCTTGATCAAATAGTTTGTGACAAGGATGGCGCATCCTTTGGAAAAACTTTGCAGAAATCTTCCGCATCTTCAGTAATTCGCGAATAATTGCCTATACAATTGCCATATTGATTTTTTTTTTTGCTTACTAGGTTTATGTACTTGATATTTATTTATGCACAAATAAATACACATTGGCCTTTATTATAAAGTATGGACTTATTTATCTATACGAGGGACATTCCAAACGTAATTTATTGATATCAAGTTGTGCTTTTCTTGTCTTTATAGGCACACAACTGTTCTTATCTATGGAATTCTTTATTTGGTTAATCAATTCTGGTGTTCTTCCTTACCCCTATCATACCTCACAGACTACCTGCCTTTTTGGAATCTCCCATGATACTAAAATACTAAAACTTGATTCATACTTTTACTGCATTTCTTCTTAAGTGTCCTCACATGTAGATGGCATTTTGGCGATTCACCAGCTGTGACAATCAAGCTTTAGTAGGTTGCATTCCAATTCCTGCTGTAGCTATTCATTTGAACCTGAAACCATAAGAATTTCAGTAATCTCATAAGGTGTATGGCAATAATATACTAAGTTTTCAAGCGTCTACAACAATTTTAAATGCCTTTACAAAAAGTCCGGAAACTTATTAAACGCACCTTGTATCTAGTTTATAATTCAAAACAGCTCTTTTTTCCTACTTGTTTTCCTAGGTTGACGTGAATTGAAATAATTATAAAAAAAAGTTTCAACACATAAAAGCCCTTGTTTAATCGTAAACATCATTTCTTTTTTAACTTGAATATGTCTTTACTCTCCTCTTCTGCTTATCCTCTCTCCTCACCTTCTCGTTCATCTTTATGTCCTTCATTTTCGGCTTCCTCATCTAATCCACTCTTTGTCTTACAAATGTGAGATAATATGAATTTAAAAACAATTTAAATAATTGAAACTTGTAAGTTTAGAAAGTCAGAATAACGCATTTTTTTCTAAACGAACAAAAAAACAAACATTTATTTGTTTAAAATAAAATGTTTCGCCGATATAACGCCATCATCAGGAATAAAAACAGTTTATATTTATTCTTTTTTATTTTTCCCGGGGCATGGTATCACTAAAAGTAAAGTCTGTGAGATTCTCCAACGGCGATATAGGAGAGAACGCGTGGCTCGGGTGAAATGAATTCATGAAGTTGTTTTTTTTTAATTTTCATCGATGAAAGTGTTGTTTAAAGTTTAGAATTACGTTTTAATAATAAAAAAAAACATGTATTTATTAAAAAAAAAACAAGAAAACTAGATTTTCGCGATATAACGCTATCATTGGGAATAGAATCAGATAATTTAAGGATAGTATTAAATGATAAAAAAATCTGTAAATATTGCGGTTGAAGAAGATAAAAAATAAACTGATTATGTTTCTAATGATGGCATTATATTGCCGAAACTTATTAAATTTTTAACAAATAAATATTTGTTTAAAATTTAAAATAAACCGATAAACTGTTTAAAAACACCTGAAGATGCAAACATGTTTTAAATGAGAAAAAAATCATTCGATTTTCACCCTAGTTCTTTCGACGTACTTCTTTTCTTTTTTCTTTATTTCATTGAACTGTATCGAATTTCATATCTTAGAAAATCCATCATCAGAGACTGATGTTCTCTTTTTGGAGGTTGAATATCCGTTCCTTCCAGGTGTTTTTAAACAGTTTATCGGTTTATTTTAAATGTTAAACAAATATTTATTTGTTCAAAATTAACTAACAAGAAGTTGAATATCCGTTCCTTCTTGTTTTTTTCCTTAGTTCTTAAAGAAAAAAAAGCTGTCAAAAAAATAAGGAAAAATCAATGATTTTCTTTTTTGTGTTCTTTTTTTTATTGAATAAAACGTTTGCACCTTTAATGATTTGTTAATTGAAAATTTTTAATTTTATAAGTGGCGCTTTTTCTTAAAAGCACCATTTATAAAATTAAAAAAATGCCAATTTTATTAAATATTTGTTTATTTAATAAAATGTCTGACTATCTAAACTTATGAATTCAAATTCATACAACGCTTTCATCGAGCAGAAAAATAAACGTCACTAATCAGAAGCATATAAATTTTTAAAAGATAGTTTTAATCTAATGTCCATATTACGATTGAAACAACAGAACCAGAAAAATCGCATCATGGCTTTTTGAAAAAAAACGCCTCATCATAACTGATGAAGTTTGAACGTCACAAACACGAATAATCCATGTGAGATATTAAACCTACTATATTCTTTTTTATACTAATGGTTCATAACTAAGCGTCTACTTGAGATTAAGGCTCAGTGAGATTTGCAATTGAATAGTGAGTTAATATAATTAAAGGATTGTAAACAGTAATCAGTTCACGTAAAAAAATGAGGTTGAACATGAATACGGCAATGTTGTTGTCTGTAAGGAAACAATACCGTAGTATCGTGTTCCATGTGCTGGAAATTCTTAGAACGAAACTTTCTTCATATACGTTTCGTTTAATTTCTGGCACACAGAATAAGAAAGAACAGATATTTGAAGTGTTGCTCGACGAGCAAGTTATTGCTCAAACAACCTTAAATTGCTAAAGGAAAAAGGCTGGCAGCATATCTTCTAAGAGAAAGGGGCTGGATAGAAAAGAGGATAAGATCCCACTAGATTGTGAAGTCAATTTTGTACTTTGTCATTGAAAGGAAATCTATATACTATTTAAATATTATAAAGTTTTGGGAGATTGTCTGTTCGTACGCAAATGGACACACTTGATTGGACAAAAAAAATAGGCAAGTGTACACATTACTGAGGCAGTAGTTTTTACATCTATCTTCGCTAAGATGTTTTTTAATGCAAATCGCTCCAGACAAAGTACAAGTGATGCAAGGAATTAACAAGAAAAAAAAATGATAAAGCAAAGAAAGAAGATGCCTATTGTCTTTAGCCTATTGTCAAAAAAAGATCAAAACGATAATGAAGAGGAAAACAGCGAGAAAGAAAAGGAATTATATAAACTTGCAATTCTTGAAAATACACTGTTAGAATATGAAGCTGTGTTACAACAACGAATTACTGGAGACCACCAGACCAACGAGTCCAACGAACTGTAAAAAACGGGACAGGGAAAAGCATGCTGGACTTGATTTTTTCTTTTTCATTTGTTATGCTGAATTCAAATATCATTCAAATCTAATGGACACGATACGTTTTAAAATATTAAAGAACTCATACCTACATGATTCACCTCAATACACATGACGAGCGTAAAATTGTGTAATGTGGGATATATTTAGTGTAATTTAGTTTTATGCAGAAAGGAAAAAGGGATGGAAATCCTTCATAAAAATTCAGACACATACGACATTTTGTAAAATTTTAACAATCGTTATTCGGAATTATTATTATTATTATTATTATTATTATTATTATTATTATTATTATTATTATTATTATTATTATTATTATAATTATTATTATTATTATTATTATTATTATAATTTTTATTATTATTATTATTATTTTATTATAATTATTATTATTATTATTATTTTTATTATAATTATTATTATTATTATTATTATTATTTTTATTATAATTATAATTATTATTATTTTTATTATAATTATTATTATTATTTTTATTATTATTTTTATTATAATTATTATTATTATTATTATTATTATTATTATTATTATTATCATCATCATTATTAAGAATAATCGCGAAATTACTACTTTTTTCAGTATTGTAAAATAGTTTTGGGAAGCATAACCTTGATATAGCTTCCTGTTTGAAAAGTTTAATATTTCAGATTTACATTAAATTTAATCCATATTCATTTGGCATTAATTAAACAAGATTCCTTAAATTTAAATCTCCTCTTAAGACTTTTAAATACTCTTCATTTGTACGCTGATGATATCCTGTATCTCTACAAAGCTACTATTTGTCCATGCATGGAGGATTGTTCCCACATATGGGCTGATAGATCTATCAATAGTCATTCTCTATTAGACAAGGTAAAAAAAAAAGAATCTCCAATCTATTAGGTCTCGCACTGTTAACGAAGCTCCAACCCTGGACCTATCGCCGCCGTGTTGTATCCCTGTGCTTATTTTGCAAGTATTTTCATCGATTGTTTTCTCATGAACGCGTCGCACTTGTGGCCCTTCGACGTATATTCTCCCGACACACCCGCTTAGAAACTGTAGAAGTCCCTAAATATCGGAAAGCCTTCCCCTCAGACTACTAGACTTCGGAATTCCTTCACTGTTACCTGATTCCTTGACTATATTATCCTTGACTGTACTGACTTACAGAATTTTAAATGTAATGTCAACAGACGTCGCGTATCTCCTCTAAACATGGCCCCAAACAATTGCTTCTTACGTTCAAGTAGCACTATACCTCGTTTGGATTGAACACGATTAAAAACTAAAATTTGAAGAATTAAAATGAATGGATCCTGATCAAAATGGGAATATGGATTATAGGCATAAGGTCTAATATGATTATAATTTGATTTTAATTTTAGTATGGGTCATAGCGGTGATCTAAAACTGCTCTGTTTCGAGAAACATTTTAACTTGTCCAGGAACATGAATTATTTAGTCTTATTACAACTACTAATCAAGCCGGTCTAGTGCTACCAGACACTGATGGTCTATAGACACTGGCTTCTTGACTTAAAACGTACCAAACATTGAAATTATTATATTTCCCCCTTTATAAAACTCAACATCTTCTGCAAATTGAAAAACAAATACAACAATTTCCTCTACAAAACAATAAAACTAAACACCCTGAATCATAAAAACATTTTTTGAAAATTATTTAAAATAAATAAGTGAAAATTGTTGATATGCTGTAAAATTAAAAAAAAAAAACAAATTCATAACTATTTAAATATATAAAGAACTGAAAGCGAATTTTTTTTAATTACTAGGGTTGACATTAAATGACCAAGAAAAGATTGATATTCCGTAAATTAGCAAAAATAAAAAACAAACAAACCAAAAGCCATGAATAAATATTTGAATTTAACTCATGAATTTCCTATAAAAAACTACTGGTTTAAGCATTAAATAACTAGGAAAATACTTATATGCCGTAAAAAACAAAAACAAAAATCAACTTTAATCTTACCGAATTGATTGCCTTCTAAATTACCATAGATCACGCTCTTTAAAGGGATCGAATCTAAAGATAAACACAAAATTAATATATGATGACAACGTTGGTCACAATAATCTTCTTGCACTATCAAATCTCATATTAAACATAATAACTTTATTTAATCGCAACGCATTTACCTGTGATGTTTGTACCCAGCAAACATAAGAACAAAATTAATAACTTAATTTTATATAGTTAGCTGAGCAGAAGAGGAAATCGTCTGTTATTTATCTATCTATCTATCTATCTATCTATCTATCTATCTATCTATCTATCTATTTAGATATCTATCTATCTATCTATCTATCTTACTGGCGAAGTAAACGAGAGATCTGAAGATATGTTTTGATAACGTTGTGAAAACATGTCAAACTCAGTGACCTGGTCAAGTTTGCACCGGCAGGTATCTGTACAGCTGACAGGTATGACGTGTCGTCTGTCACGTGTTTCCGTTTGCTGATGCAAAATGCTGAGTTGGATTGAAGACGTTGAAAGAAGATGGTCTTAAAAAGGGTCTCTTCTAGATGGGGGGTGGTCTGAGAATGGAAACAAATAAGAACCAGCACAAGCAAAGATCGTCAATCATTCCTCTGCTATGACGACTAATGGGAGAAATATATATATATATATATATATATATATATATATATATATATATATATATATATATATATATATATATATATAGACAGCACCTTGATCTGTCTTGAAACGTCTTTGTTTACAACCATTTTTCTAGCGTCAGTTTAGAAGTTTGTCAAAACTTCTATATAAGCCTAGAGGCTTACATAGAAGTTTTGACAAACTTCTAAACTGACGTTAGAAAAATGGTTGTATCATTCGACCGCTCCGAAAGGTAGTTCACTCTGGACACTCTACCTATATAAGGGCCAAACTACGTCCTAACATAGAGCTGCAATATCTAGGGAGGAGTTAATACAAGTACTTTTCCCCACATTGACATGGTTCAAAACCGGTTTCAGAATCTAGTAAACTCTCAACTCTTTCACACAGAAGAGTCTCAGCTTTATTTTCATGGCAAGTTCTTAACTTACACAAAATGAATGCATTTATAACTCCTAGTCTTTCTCCACCCCCATATCTGCAAATAAAAACAGAAAACAAAAAAACAAAAACAAAACATTCATTGTCCAAATAATAAATAATGAAAAAAAAAAAATGCATTTCCACAGTTTGTAACACCAAGCAAAAAATATATTTTTTACCTTTCTTTTCTTGTGCATCTAATCTCCCGTTTCATTTTTTTTGTCCAAACCCCCCAAAAGTTTCCAAATTGACATCAGGTAAATAACATTCTCTGCTCCACTACATAATATTCATTACAAACACTCGTTTATCTACAGCCACTGTCTACAATTTACCCTATTTTCTATCTTCTTAAAACTAAATGCCAATTCTATTAATAAAGTTTCTTTTCTGAAACCGCCCGCCTATGATACTCTATACCACGGCGCTGCTTTTCAGCTGACTTCAACATGGTCGTTTTCAAGTCCAATGTAAACAATCTTAAATAATCAAATTCTATCTAATTTCCACTATTATGAAACATTACTGATTCTCCTCTGAAAAATGTTCGGTACTTGTGAAGAATAATGGTATTATCCGTATATTTCTGGCAGAACAAGCGTTGCGGCTTTCCAATAGGGCAACATCTGTAATAAAGTTTCTGAAAAGACAACGTCAGATTTGGTCCATTATTGGAATGAATCTGCTCTGCAGCTTTACGTCAACAAGACCAAATACAAACAAAGTATGTTTCTCCGACTGACCTGATATTAAACTCTAGAGAACTGTTAGTTGTCCCTTTTGTTATATGACCGTTGTTAACCTGTAGCTGTTAATATATCAACCCTGTCTTAAGTATTATACACACATCGATTCAATAAACAATACAACAACTAGATTGGACGAGCACGCGAATATACACATGCCATATAGATGACTGTGACACGTCTATACTAACGTATATATACTCTGTGTACACACATTCATTAGAAGAACATTTTATACCATTAGACCAACTGTCACCAAACTTTTTTTGACTGCGGGCTAAAAAACTGCAAGAATGATGAAGGCGGGCCGCATAATCACTCTATTCAATACTTACAAGCCAGAACGGAAGCTCTAAGAGAAAAAAAGACGAAAACTATATTTTGCCTTCTCATGCTTATCATGGGTTGTGCGCGTGCAATGAACAAAAACAAAATCAACCAACATGTTTATTTACGAAAAAGTCATCAAAGAAAGCGACAACAAAAAGATAGTTAGATCAGCCATAATGCGCGCATATCCGAATCTTACAAACTACGCAGCAAAAATTTTAGTGAGATTGTGAAACTTCTTAAATTTAACATTTAAACATAATATTCAAACTGAAATTTTATCACAAAGATTTGTGTTCCATACGTTTTAGAAAGCAAATTCAAGTATCGTTGGCGGGTCGAATGAACTGACTTCGCGGTCCGAATCCGGCCAGCCGACCGTACTTTGGTGACCCCTCCACTAAACGATACACGAATGTATATATATATATATATATATATATATATATATATATATATATATATATATATATATATATAAGGCACACCTGTACATAATATATACCCCCGACAATGCAATATATTGTCATTCCATAAATCGGAATTCCAATTATCCTTTTGTTTAGGATTGACGTCACACTTGGTCAATTTATGGGATGTATTTACTTCGCTGTTTCATTTTTTATTCTTTTATGAAATTCGATGTTTTCTGGGATTGTCCGATTTAAAAAAATGAAAAAAAAAAATGGCAATAATCCAACATCCCTTCCCTTCCATTTCCAAAAATTATACGTGAAATGAATGCATTTTTCACTCCTTCTCATTCCTCACACATACACGTTCAAAACAGAAACAATAAAACAAAACATCTGGCATATATATATATATATATATATATATATATATATATATATATATATATATATATATATATATATATATACATACAAATAAATCCAAGGTAATTTAATTTAAATTGAATCAAAAAATTACCTCGGCTGATGCACTTTAAAAAAAATCATTGAAAATTTTATATCTATACCATTAATTGCTAGATGAAAGATAATGTTTTTAAATTGCAACAAAATGTATATTATATGAAATAAATCCAAGGTAAGTTTTTGATTCAATTTAAATTTAATTTTTATACCTTACTTTGTAAAATTTATAAAAGTACACTTTGAAGATAAATAAATTTCAAATTGAATCTTATACCTTTAGTTTTAAAGCCTAAAACATTTTGTTTAACAATTTTCATGCTTTGGATGAAATGATTTTCTAACTTATATCTTATCTTTTTAAGATTATATTTTAAAACTCTCCTTCTCTCTATTTCAGTTTGTATTTCTCCTCACACCACAACTCATTTTTGCAACCCCCTCTTTGTATTATTGCAGGTCTGAATATTCTCTCTGTTTTAGTTTGTATTTCTGCTCACACCACACCTCATTTTTTGCAACTCCCTCTTTGTAATGCAGGTCTGAATAATGAGAAAATCTGAATTTTTTTAACAAAAACTTAAAAATAACTTTTTCAGATTAAATTTTCTAAACTTCTTTTAGAATAGAAAATCTTTAAAATTTAATAAGGAACATATTTCATATAGGTTTCATTAATAAATATTCAGTACATAAGGAGAAAAATAGAGATGAAAGTTTCAAAAGGAGTGTATAACTGGTTACGGTCAATAGTAGTCCTCGCCAGCGAAAGTCTTTGTTATTGTTATTCTATTATTATTGTTATTTAAAACATTTTGTTTGTCTCTTTGGCCTTTGGCGCGAGGACTAATATATATATATATATATATATATATATATATATCATAATAGTAATAAAAATATAAAAGGACATAGGAAGAAAGGAGCATATAGTTTTTTCAAATAAAACAAAAAAAAAACAGGAAAAAAACACATTAGTTTTTTTGACTTTATAAAATGCATTTTAATGAATCATTTTTTCTCTTTTTTACGTGAACATATTGTTTTTTTTTCAGTTCAATTAACATCTAATGTTTCTTCCAATTCTATGGACATGTCTTTTTTTATCTTTACTTGTCACGTACAAGTAGACTACCAGATATATGATAATTGATCATTGGCGGAAATTGACATCGGGTAAATGACACTCGATAGAACCATGCGCGTTACTATAAATTTTAACTTTATTCATCATTTCAACATCCTCCATTTGAAATGGGACGCCGCTACTATAACTCGCATATGCCATTTACTGACTGATCTAATGGGAAAAAGTTCCTTTACTTTACGAACCCTAACTCTCGCCCATCCCAAGCATTTGCCTTTCTCCTATAAATGTACACAACAAACTTTATTGACACACATATATACACGCACCCATATAGACGATTACAGATATACAATTATAAATAAATATGCACACAGATTATATACGGCACAAACACTTTATATATATATATATATATATATATATATATATATATATATATATATATATATATATATATACTCATCATTTATACACATCGGTATATAACAACAATAGATTTAAAGACACCCTAGTGATAAAAATGGCTTTCTAAATAATAACGTAATTATTTCACCACGGTCCGTAGACTGCACATATAACGTTTTCTATCAGAATTAGCATGTGATAACTGTTTTTGATTATAATTATGCCTTTTTCTTTAATTTGTTACTGTTGCTAGCGTTTTAGCATGTGAAAATCGCTTTGGTAACACACACACACACACACAAATATGACCAGTGTTTCCGAATAAAAAAAAGAGAGAGAGAAAAAAAAAAACATGAAAAAATTGGATTTTTGTTTATAGTGCGGGACCTATTAGATTGGTAACTTTTTTTAAAACCCTTTCCAGGAGCGGAAGGCTAGTCACAGATGTGGCAACAGATGTGGCAACAGAACTCCATGCATAGGAAAGCAGTAGCCTTGTAGAGACGCATGATATTCTCAGATGTAATTAGCCCTTTAGCACTGTAGAGAGAGTTCACATTCCTCGCAGCAGCATTGACAATTAAAATAAATTGAAAATAAATGTATTTGTCCCAATTCATGTTGTCTGTGAATCTTAACTCTTGTAGCACGAAGGAATTACTTTCAGGTAGTGTATCCTTAGCCATGATAATCAGTGGTTAAGAAACTTTCTTACAATTATCAAAGGAAATAAGCTTAGTTTTGGCAGCATTAAACGTTACCAACCAATTTCAGCCCCGTTCCATTACAGTCTGGAGGACTCCCTCTAGGGTTTTAGCAATTTCTTTAGATATGTGTTTATTAGTTAAACCCTCATGTCTGATATAGATCGTGGTGTCGTAAAAAATATCACCATCTCAGAGAAAATTTTAATTAGGGAAGTCGTTTGCGAATATCACGAATAATAAATGTTCAAGGATTGACCCCTGTGGTGCATCTCCATTTATATCATATTGTTTTAATGTACAACTATCGAGGACAACCTAGATTTTTCTCTTATCTAAGAAGTATTTAATTAGGTTAAGTATACGTGCAGTAATACCATATGATTTGATTTTCATGAGAAGGCCATCGTGCCAAACCATGCCAAACCATGCCAGATGCCTTAGATATATCTAGGGCTACAGACTTAGCTTCTCTTACCTTATCCAGTGCTTGGTATGTACATTCGGAGATTACAGTTAGGATATCCACAGGAGAAAAGGCCTACACCGTACTGTTATTCGGATAAAAGTTTAATGTCTATGTGGTGACGGACTAGTGCTTTATTGATTAATACTCAAAGTATTGGTGAAAAAAGGGAAGAGGCTAATGGAACGACAATTGAGTGGCTCAGGTCTTTCGCCAGAATTTTTGTAAACTGGTACAATAGAAGCAAGAAAATATAATAAAATACAATTGCGAACTATTTCTAACCAGTCATCGAAACAAAATACTTCTACCCGTGTAGATTAAATAAAGGTATTCATTCGAAATTCCGTGCAGATCCCCGAGTTCGACAAGATACATCTGTAGCTGAAGGAAAGTTACATCGACGACAACGTTGTGAAAATTACACTCAAGTTGAAAACAGTAGTCCGAAGAATCCATATAATACGAATTATTTATAACTGTTTACTTATTTATCTTATTATTAGTGAAAATGTTAAACGACATGCTATTCGGTGGACTTAGTAAATAAGCTCTAAATATGTCGGAACATGATCTCCTATTGTATGCGAAGAGTGTACTATTTTCCATTAAGCATACCCTTGAAGAAGCGCACAGAACCTCTTCGTATACAAGAGAGTAGCATCTACCAATCTTTCTGATTATTTTCGTGAAGCTCTCTACAGGCAACTCAAGAGGCTTAAGTTAATGGTTTTGTAGAAAGGCACAAGTGGTGATCATTGGTTATTTCTGGATATTGGCGATGACAAGATTAGTTCAAATGGGAGTGGAAACAACGATATAATGGATCATATTTTAAAACATAGGGGAAATTGAGAAAGGATGTTCTCTGAGAACTTCAAAGAAAATATTTAATATAATTCTGTTAAATGGAATAGCAATATTTAGTCTTAGAAATCGATATAAATCGAACAAATGAATCCGTAATAAAACAAATAAAAAAAAAAAACATAAACGTTATGAAAAGAAAACAAACCAACAATAAAGGCAGGGGCTGTACGAAATAAACAAATGAATTGGATGAAGAAGCTTGAACTAAAAACGATAGATACGCAAAGGAAACGAAATGAATAGTTTTGCATAGAAAAAAGAAAGTCGGACTGAAACGAATAATCCTGGATCAAAAACAAAGAGTGAAAAAAAGAAATATGGAAACGGGAACAAACGAATAAAATTATTACAAAACTAAATATTAAGTTAAAAAAAAGTTTAACAAAGAAACATAAACGAAAGAGAACAAAAACATGGACGAAACTGAAGATGAGTGAAAGTGAACATTAAAAACATGAAAAAAAGAATATATATATATATATATATATATATATATATATATATATATATTCAGAAGTTTAGATAAGATAAGCTATCGGTACCGTCAATTTCAAGCTTTATATAAAGGTACCCGTTAAGGTCACAATATCAAGCTCTCTTACGCCGATCAGATGATATATATATATATATATATATATATATATATATATATATATATATATATCACTGTTTGTTATCAAGTAAGATCTTTGACTTACTTGCAGTGTCATCAAATACTTTTGAAAGCAAAATCCGATCCCGCATATTGCTAATTCCTACCCTCTGATGAGAAGGAAAGTATTTCTTCGAAACTCCGCGAATTAAGGACTATCCACTTATTTAGTGTTTCCTTTTCAAATTGAATATGTTTTTTTTTAAAACTCTTTTTCAAAGTGTTTTTAACATATATATTATTCCTTAATTAGAATTAATTTTTGAGATGAGCATTATATATATTAATTTAGTTTTATTTCGGACTATTTTTCTCATCTTAATTAGTTGTTATTTTTCATCTTTATTGGTTGTTGTTCCTGATTGTTTGTTACCACCTGACGAAGGCCAGAGGAATAGTTGGCCGAAACGCCATGAAAAACAACAACCAATAAAGATGAAAAATAACAACTAATAAAGATGAGAATAATAGTTCGAAATAAAAATAAATTAATGTTTTTAACATGTTCTATTCACTATTTGCTCTTATATATATATATATATATATATATATATATATATATATATATATATATATATATATATATATATATATCTATAAAAGTGAACGTGTCTGTCTGTCTGTCTGTGTGTCTGTGTGTCTGTCTGTCTGTGTACATTTCCCTACGCAATAACTCTGTCAATTTTTAGTCTATAGACTCGAAATTTGAAATACCGGGTACTGAGATTTAGGATAATCGATGTGATGGGTGTCAGCCATAAATTTGGCTGTTAAGGGGTCAAATTTCAACGATTTGACCTTTAAGAACTCTACCAAACTCCTCCGACAATTTTGGGTCTAGACACTTGAAATTTTAGATATAGGTTCCTTGAACCTGGATCTAACTTAATAAAGTGATTTGAGCCCGAAACTATCCATTTTAAGAGGTCATAATAGGGGTCAAAGTTTTAAAAAATTAACCATTTTTTTTGTTTTTTTGCTTTTTTTGCACAGCATACACCTCCAAACACTCGAGGAACGCCGGGCACCCCTGCTAGTATATATATAAATGTATATATTTCTTCCCTTCTTCTTCACTCAAAAATGCTGTTTTGCTGTATCTCAGCTCTTCAATGAGCTTACTTAGCACACATCCTAGGCCAGGAATCAAACTTACAACCTCTAGTTTATAGTTGACAGCTGTACCCTACAGCCCATGTAAACTCGCTGTGGAATACGTTAATTTTGGGAAAATAAGTTCAAACTAGAAAACTATGCAAAATAATGTTAGAAGCACACTCGATATATGTCAGCCTATGTCACGGTAACATATATTGAGTGAGTTTCTAACAGTATTTATATAGTTTTTTTTTAGTTTAAACTCATTTCCCTAAACTTAACGTATTCGATAGCGAGCTCACCGCCATTTGTCTTTTCCAAATATATCGATAAACAGTATGATTTTCGGACCGAATAAACATTTTATATAAAAATAAAAATACTAAAAACCTATACAGTCAGGTAGAAAAGTAATTTATCTTGCTTTTGATAACATTTATTTGTTACATATATTTTCTGACAACTTTTTCGAATTTATGTGCATAGTAAAACAGCACCCCTTTTTCCATTAAATTGTTAGGTGAAAGTGCAGAAGTTAGAAAGCCCCCCCTCCCGTATAAAATGGCTTTCTAAATAATATCATTTCATCACGATGCAAACAACATTTATCTATGAAACACAAGAAAATATGTTAACTAAAATTTAATGAACTCTCTATTTTTAGTTCATATCAAACTTTAATTAAAACTGATTAGTCAATGAGTTTTTAATTAATTTGTGTTGTTCGTAAGTCTTGGTAGAGAATAGAAAATTTTCTATTTCATTTCCCGTTTCAGTCATGTAAATTATTTACAGTTAAAATGTTATAAAACAACCAAAAACTTTAAATTTTAAATATATTTCAAAGAAATAAATTACGCCCGGTACTAAAATATTGAATTCATCGACCGTTTTATTAAAATAAAAAAAAAAGCTGTCGTGAAAAATGCTGTAACTTTAAACTATTTGGAAATATTCAATGAAAAGTTTCATTTATTAAAAGAACGGTCTGAAAAATATTCTAATATAAAATTGTTTATTTTGCAGTAAAAAAATAAATAGAATAGAATATTAGACTTTTTTCGATAGAAATAAAAAAAAAACAAGTTCACTTACTATGATTAGTTATATTAATCCCAATGTGCAATTATAATAATTATTTAAATGGAGAATTGTTCTTTCTCTTTAGAAGAACAAAATACATGGACGTTTGGACTAAAACCATAAAATTACCTCAACCATATTTTTTATCCCTATTAGCGTGGCCCTGTCGATGGGGCATTAGAATACACCGACTGCCCCCTTGCAGAGGGTAAAAGTCCCTCAATGGGGGTCCTGGATATGACCTTAAACTATATCCAGTGGTGAGGCCCCAGCTTGTGGGCTTTGAGGAGTGTGGAGCCACCCTTTAATTACCATTGCTCCCAGG
>NC_136498.1:10273326-10330826 GCF_053919585.1 Euprymna scolopes
TCTCATGCCGATGGCAGCTGCCTTCTCCTGGATTCGGTTCAGCACCGTCTGTATGTCTTTGCACCGATTTGGACTGCGCGGACGTACATATATAACATAAATTTAATTAGATTAGAGGAAGAGATGAGTATAGTTATAGGTACGTTTACAATATAGGTAAAAAAAAAAACAGATATAGAGATTTGACAAAAATTTGTATATAATTCACGGGATACATATATATAATATAAAAAAATAGGACCCTATGATACATATACATATCAAATATGAATGAGTTCATGAAATAAAAATATATAGTTAATTTATCGTTATATAAGTCTGTATAATGTATTAGTGTAGGTGAATCATGGATGAGAGTGAAAAAGGTAAAGAAGTATATAGGTAGGGGAAAGATGTGTCGTTCAATCATAGGGAGCATAATGTTTTATAGTACATGAAAATTGAGGGTATACATATGGCATGATAGGCCAGACATTATATATATATATATATATATATATATATATATATATATATATATATATATATATATTCAAGTAGTTTCTCAATATTCAGAAATTCATTGAGGATGATTTTATTCATTCTCTCACATTTACGACTGCTAACGTTTTTTAATCATAATCCCATTGTGTCTATATAGCTAGATGTTCTCCATCTAAATAGTCCTATTTTGGTTATATAAAATATACACACCCACTAGATCTGCCAGTAGCTGAATCTAAGAATCCCATAAACACGTCAAATTGGCATATTTGGCCCTTCTTGGCCCACGGTTCATTTCTGCTTAGTAGCACAGTATTTCTGCACTTATTGATAATTTCATTTTCATCCTCAGAAATATCAGAGAGAAGCTTTGCGTATTTTTTATTGCATTTTCACCCAAAATAAGGCACGTTGCCACTTTGATGTAGGGGGCTACTTTCAGGGACATAAGCTACAGGGATACTTTGTAGGGAGTTGGACAGCAAGATCTCAATTCATGTTACACTTGAACTTCTGCATTCAATGCTGTATTCAATCACTTCCTCGAAAAGTTCTTTTGTGATAGAACAGTAGTAGTTTTCAATGTTAAACTGTAAAAAGGATCAATTTAGTCTATTATTTATGTTTGAGAACCACTTAATCGTAGCAGTGGCATTTATCCATAGATACTTTTGTATGTAGATTTAATTTGCCTGTTAATTCTATCAAGAATACATTTTGCTGATTCTTCCTATTACAGGTCTAGTTGGGTAAATAAGTCTAGGTGTCAGTTTGTTAATAAAATCAGGTTTATGATCTTTCAGAAGTATATAGGCTTCTTTCTTACTTGTTTTACTAACTCTTGCTAATTTTCAGTTTGTTTGTTATTGTTTTACTATCTTCATTTATTTTGCTAACTATGTCTAAGTTTGACTTTTTAGAATTTTTAGTGTTGTTTTCCTGAATTAGTTTATGGTATTCTTGTTTGGTAACTTTGTAAAAATTGTGACTTTTGTCTACCTTTACAAAGAGGTAATCCGAATCATTGATACTGTTAATAGTATAATCCAGCCGTTTTTAGAAGTAGTTTTCTTTTAATCCAAACTATACAGACAGAACATCACTATTTAAATACTTTAATGAATTAACTGAATAGGGATCATCACGAATTGTAAATTAGAATATCATTAGGAGAGCAAACACCTGTTCGTCTATAAATTTATCTTGCTAACTATGCTTAATGCGAAACTATATATTACAAAACTTAGGGAAAGGGATAAGCTCCTAAATAAAAAACACGGAAACTCTATCAATTGCAAACACTATAAGAAACACCTTCTTAGTAACCTAAATTTAATCCGAAAATTTAGATACTACTTGAATACACATATAGTGTATAACCTTACATGCCATATTACATACTCTCAATTTTTATGTACTGTAAAACATTATGCTTCGTATGCTTATCTTCTGCTACATATATATTTCTTCACCTCTTTCATCCTCATCAATTATTCACATAAACTAAGCACATTCTATGCACATTTATATAACCATAAATAACTATATATAATTTTTATTTCAGAGACTCATTCATATTCGTTATATATATGTATCCTACCTAAACCATCCTTCTACGTTTGGTACGTTGACGATATACTTCTATTAACAAAAAACTTCGACACACTAACAAAAATTAACACCACACTTAAAAATAATTTATATAATTATAAAACTTAAATGACTTTGTAACGGGTGTTGTAACCCAACATCCGGCTTACGACGTCCGGTTGCGCATGCGTACATAAACAAATAATCAACGCGACAATAAAACGTTTTAAATTATCCAAATAAACAATTGTTAATACTTTCTGCATTTTTTTACATTGTTCATTTCCGTATTACGTTTAAGTTATTGTAACGCAATTTTCTTACAAATCAATCTACTTTAACCCGTTTACAACCATGAGAGTATTTTACAACGGCGATTTACTTCATTTAAAAAAAAATATTCTCCATTTTTAATACAGCTTTCTTAAAAACATTCATACATTTTCTTCTACACCACCAACATAAATAAATAACCCCGGAAATATGTGTTTTTTTAATTTGCGTTACAAATAAATAATCAACGCGACAATAAAACGTATTGTTTTACTGTGTACGTTTTCAGCGTCCCAATTGTCTTTTTTCGCGCTTAAATGAAAATATATATAAAGTTTGAATTTAACTTTAAGTATTATGATATCAGTTCAGTAGACATTTACATATAAGTATGGCAAACCACTTATAATTCAATGGCTGTAAGTTCTTTTTTTTTGTTTCAAAAATAAATAATCATAAACACAACGACTCATAGAAATCTATATTCTTTTTTCATTTTCATATACTTTCATAGAAATATTTCTGTCACAAAAAACTATTTTCTTTACGTCACAAGTGTCACACTCATACATTAATTCCATAGCTAATATAACATACTGACCTAACGGGTCACGCGTAGTCTAGTTCCGTACTAAATTTCACACATGAAATAAATATAAATAACAATATTATCTGCCTTGGTATAGAAATTCAAGTTTTCATCGATAAATTTATTACCTACCGACACAAAAAAACCTGCCAGTAAATAATCGTGTCTCTTCAATTATAAAAGCGAATGCCCCGATAGATATAAAATGGTCGTTGTAAAAAATCTCATTTACAGAGCCAAGCGTAGTTCTTCCATTAATTAAATATTTATAAGGTATTTTTTTAACATAAAACAAACCCTATTTAATAACAACTTCCCAAATTACATCATTGACCAGCAGATTAAATACACCTTTACCGCCATTAATAAAAACACTAATAATAATAATAATAATAATAATAATAATAATAATAATAATAATAATATGATTAATAATAATAATAATAACGATAATAATATTAACATATTTTATTTTAACCACACGCAATCGAATTATGAAATAGACGAAAAAATAATAAAAAAAATATAGGACCCAAACATATTTCAACCACGGAAAACCCCTCTAAAATAAGATTTATTATTTATTACAAAAAAAAATAAAAAAACAAGTCAATTATTTATTAACAATAACCCTACATAAGACGACACTATGCTCCAAAGTAGAAATGTTTTGTACGTCTTTAAATGTCTCATAGAAGAATGTCTCCAAAAATAACACGTGCATTAGCATGAGTTGTATCAGCATCTCTCGTTGACTACCATGTCACCAGAAAAAATAATATGTCACCATGTAAAACCAAATAAAAAGTATATATCGCCCTACTTCGGTATTGAGCACTCTTGTATTAATCTCGTTAATATTCATTGGTTACTTAACCTCTGGAAATATTTACCTTGTAATTTATATATATATATATATATATATATATATATATATATATATAGATAGCAAAAATGGTAATTATTAAAAACCTGAAGAAAATGCTCAATACTATTGCAGAGCAAATATATGGTTTCTTTTTTATTACCGTTTTATCTGCTTAGTTACACGTGTTTCGGTTACCGAATCGTATTAACGATCCGGTAACTTCATCAGAAATTACAGAAAATACAGTTTTCTGTAATGTCTGATGTAGTTACTGGATTGTTAATAAGATTCGGCAACCGAAACATGTGTAACTAAGCAGATAAAACGGTAATAAAAAATAAAACATATATATATATATATATATATATATATATATGTTGTACTCATGCAGAAGAGGTTATCGCGCTGAAATTATATATTATTTAAAAACCCGATATTGATATGAGAAGTGGAGGAGTTTTGTAACTATTCACCTAATAATTGGATTAAAAAAAATACTTGCACTTGCATCTAACTTGAAAATAAGCTATATATATATATATATATATATATATATATATATATATATATATATATATATATATATATATATATACTATAATGCCCGACGTTACCCGGTCGTAAAATACGCGAAATATTTTATTTTACTTAATACAGAAGCTGAGACATGTGCATGAAAATATAATGTTTCTTTTCTAAAACGTTCATTTCTTGTAAGTAAAATAAAAAGAAAATAATAATCTAGGTGAGATCGAAATCTAGAACAGTGGATTAAGTGCGATAACCATTAGATCGGCGTGATACGGTATTTAAATGTGTTTTCAAGCTACTAATACTTAACATAAGTCATATGTAATGTTAACTGTCCACGCATGTGCATTCGTGAAACACTTGGCAAAGCTAAAACTCTGATTACTCCCACTTACCAATTTTTAAATTTTAACACTCTTTTTTCCGGATAAAAAACGATTCAAATTTTTCAACGTTTCTGAATATGCTACATACCAATTTCAAGTCCGTAAATAAAAAATTCTTTGAATATATTGATGGAGAAGTGCCCTTACACACACGCTTTCACTTATATATATATACGGCTATACATATCTGTTTGTCTGTAAACTGTCTGCCGATCTGTCTGTTAGTCTGTCTCCTCTGTAACTAAAAGTCGCAGAGCGGTGCTAGGGGCTTTAAATGATCGTTTTACGAGCCGTTAATTATGGGTCTTTGAGAAATTGCTAAACATTTTCCACATTCATCTTAGTTTATTTTTAATTCTTAATTGTTAATCTATTCGTATGTGTGTCATGTAGGTACAGTGGTAACGTCACTAGATCCGAATGCTACAGTTTCGATCTCATTTCTAGCTGATGGCATTTAAATACTTTCCTTTCTTTTGAAACCATGAGTCTATAATAATATAGACGAGATATGGACAAGTTAAAATATCATATTCAAGCGTACTTTACGCCCGGGCAAAGCCGGGAGCCTACCCCCGCTAGTATATATATATATATAAAATATATTTTAGTCATCGACATACAGACCTGTTTCGTTGTTTCACAACTCATCAGTGCCGCTAGACTAACACCTCTCCCAAGCCGAGGATCGAACCTAGAACCGTCGTGATGACAGTCGGCAGTCCTACCCCCTGACTACGGAACCGGTGGCCGAAATTAAACTGTCCGAATGCGTATTTAAATAAACATCCGTCCGCTACTCGTAGAGGGCTCAAACGTTTTGTTTGTAAACAAATTGCGAGCTTCGCATATATATATATATATATATATATATATATATATATATATATATATATATATAGATATATATATATACACACACATATATATATATATAATGGCAAGCAATCTACGAAAGATATATATATATATATATATGTACATATTGTGTGTAATATATATATATATATATATATATATATATATATATATATATGCATATATATATATAATGGCAATCAGTACCAGTACTATTGCCGACGTAAGTGATTTTAAAGGTAATTCAAGATGGAATTTAATGTAAACGGTTACTAAACAAAGATGACCATTTTGCTTAGAATATGTATTCGGGCGAACACTAAATGCTAATAAATTCTATTAAATAGCTGTTAATGTTTTGCATATATACACGATATAAAGTTTGTGTATATACACAGGAACATCATTTATTGGCCTAACGAGGCCTCGCGAGGCCTCGCGAGGATTAAATGCAGAAATGTTTGTGTAGGTTAATTGCCATATATATTTGCATAACTTACTAACTAGCTCCACTCTCGTTGTGAGCAGTGAGATGCCGATAACTTTTTCAGGGCAGGTACTCAAGTAAAAAAAACGGCAAAAATATAGTAATGATGAGGCACAGGCCTATAATACATTCCTCTGTAAAGGGCGCTTTTAAAACAAGGGTAAAAGAGGCAGGTGCTTGAACACCCCTAGCACCACCATCCCTGCACGTCTCTGGTAGTGAGAACTCTTGAAGTAAATCGATAGATAAAATATTATGTCTACTTAAAAAATGTACCTAGATACATGAAATAATACAGAGGAAGAGATACAGGTAAACAGACAGGTAGAGAGAGGGGAGAGAGAGAGAGAGAGAAAAGAAGAAGAAGAAGAAGAAGAAGAAGAAGAAGAAGAAGAAGAAGTGTATATGCGTATTTTCCGGAAGATGATACAACTAATAAATAAATGCTATTTTTTAATAATAATAAAAAAAATAAACAGAAACGATATCTTTTTGTGTCTCTTTCTCTGCCTAAAAATATATATAAAGAGAGAGAGAGAGAAAGAGAGAGAGAGAGAGAGAGAGAGAGAGAAAGAGAGAGAGAGAAAGAATGTGTGTGAATATATATGTGGAAATTCTGTGTTAAATTATGTAGAATTACAATAAAATTTATTGTTTATAAAAGGAGTACATATAATTATTAAAGTTTTTTTTTCCTTAACCCATGGGCTTTCAATAAGTGACTCATTTCATCGGAAGGAGTCTTGTAAGCAGAATAGATGTGGGTAATTATAAATCTTGCTTATTAGAATTAAAATTGAAGTGATAGTGTAGAAAGGATACTCAAAGTTGAAATAACAATATATATATATATATAAAGAGAGAGAGAGAGAGAGAGAGAGAGAGGGAGAGAGAGGGAGAGAAAGAGCGAGAGAGAGAAAGAAAGAGAAAGATAGAAAGAGGAGAGAAAGAAAAAGAGAGAGAGAAAAAAGAGAGAGAGAAGAGAAAGAGAAAGAGAGAGAGAGAAAGGGAGAGAGAGAGAGACAGAGAGAGAGAGAGAGAGAGAGAGAGAGAGAGAGAGAGAGAGGCCACGAGCGGAAAGAAAAGAATGTGAAAGAGGGCTATATGCGTATTTTTCGGAAGCTTGTACAACACGTAATAAATAAACGCCGTTTCTCTCGTTCGTTGTGAAACTCGTTGTACGGCGGCTGCGGCGATGGCGTTAGTTTCTCACTGGTAATAAGAATAACAGCGGCAATCCGAATGGAAAGAGAACAAGAAGGTTTGCAAAAGAAACACGGCAGGAGCGGCAGCATTTGGCATATCTCCTCGCGTTTTTCGCGACTGTCATCGCAGCTGGTTATTGAGACCTGAGCGAGGCAGGCAACAGACCAAGGGGGGAAAAAACAGTGAGCGCCGAGTTAAAACAAAAGAAGAAAAGTCGGAACAAACGTACTGTCGTGAACGGGGGAAACGAATAATAATAATAATAATAATAATAATAATAATAATAATAATAATAATAATAATAATAAACACTGACAACAAAAAAGAAAGAGCAACTGCGACTCTTATACAAAGCTTTAAAGTAACCCTCAGCTTAAGCAAGTTCTTCGACCCACGCACCTTCTCTCTCTTTCTACTTCTGCCTTTCTGTTTTCTTCCGAAACATCTAACTGCGTGTATGCGCGTGTGACCGGTATTTATTTATTATTCGGAAGAATTCTGCTTCTACCCGGAAAGCGGACTTTAACACACTTTTCACGTGAAATTCTGAGTCAAACAAAGAAAAGGTAAGTTTTTTTTTTTAATTACATTCAATGATATTCGAATATCAATATTGGCGTTTGAGGCTAAACAAGTTTGCAACAAGGTTCGCCTGTAAACTTTCGCAAGGTCTATAAATAATCAGGCGCACATGAGGACGTGGATGCCTTCTGATTCCGATTCTGTAAAGTGTTCGGTTTTAATTCTGGAATAAGGTTGAATCACTACATTAAACCGTTTGAGTATTTGTAATCTTAATCCAAAGGCATTTGAAAAAGGCATGGCCCTCGTCATGTGTTGATTTACGTTTTACGAAAACAATTAAAGAAAAATAATGAGTACGATTTGAGGATAAACTGACATGTGTAAACTATTCTCTCTCTTTCATTCTCTCTCGCACTATCACCCAGTCTCTCTCTCTCTCTCTCCACACACACACACACACACACACACACACACACACACACACATATATATATATAATATATTAATTAATTTTTAGGGTTTTAGGAGAAAATTGTATACATGCTAATCTTGTTTGAAGGTATCCCTAGACACACATACACACACACACACATACACACACACACCACACACACACACACGCACGCACACACACACATATATGCATACGCACATACAGACACACACATATATATATATATTAAGCGGAATATATATATGAATATATATATATATATATATATATATATATATATATATATATACACGGAATATATATCAAAATTTATACACAAATAATTCGGTAATTATAATTATATAATATATTTATAAAATATATATAATTATATAATGTTTCTCTGTTTGTCTGTCTGTCTCCTTCTTTCTTTCCCTTTCTATCGCTCCCCTCCTCTCTCTCTGTCTGTCTTTCTGTCTGTCTGCCTCTCTCTCTCTTTCTCTCTCTCTTTATCTCTCTCTCTCTCTCTCTCTATATATATATATATATATATATATATTTATATATTGTGAAATTTTGAAATATTTTCAGATTACAAATTGATTCTAAATATACGAGATAGAGCGATAGTATAAATAAGAAATTGGGATTAAATTCTGTAAATTTATAAAAAAAAAATACAACAAATTTATTATTCGACAAGGAACGCACCATTTTAAAACTTTAAATTTTTGTATTCCTTGCTGAATTATATATTTGTCACAATTGTTTTTATTTCCAGAATTTAATTACAAATTTTCATTTATACAAGCGCACACGCACACAACAGAGTGGAGTGTGTACTTTTAAAAATTATATTTCGGACTAATAAATATATTAGCATATAAATAAAAAGTACATCCTCTGTTCTTGTATTTCTTAAAAATCGAACACTTTCATTGTGTTTTCTCCTGATAGTACACCATTTATCTACTTTTTTCTTTCGATATTAACATTTAAAGATATGAACTTATTTTTTAAGGAAGAGCATACACATCGTTATCATAATACACGTGTTGCGTTGCTCTGCGACTCATCGGTGTTGCTAAATGAAATGAATCGTAGAAACAATGAAACACGTGTCCGTCAGGAACTAGAGAAAAAAGAAATATACTACTTGTTATGACAATAATAGCTCATGCAGTCAACGTTTCGCTGAATGGGGCCTTCCTCAGGGTAAAGTTTATTTCGTGTTCTTTACTATATTTCTGAATTACGAAAGAATAATGTTTGGACGTTAAGGTAGAGAATCAAGCAGAGAATCAAGCATTTGAATGTTTTCACGTTCGTAGATGTGAAAAAAAAATGCTTTAGCACGTGACTGAAGGCCCTCGTTATTTTTTGTTTGTTTTTACTTCTGTGAAATAAAAGATGCAACTTTGTTTCACACTTCACAAAATTAACTCACACTATTAAACGCATTGTTTATTTTTGCTTGTTTTTTCCTGAAAATGTAACAATTTAAACGATTTTGTTTGGTTGTAATAGTAATTGGCACCTGATAAAATAAAGTGCCCTCCGATTTATTTGTAAGGATATTGTCGGTGTAAGAATTTTAGGAGAACATTGTATACATTTTAAACTCGTTCAAAGTTAAATCCACACATACACACACACGCGCACACACACACGCGCGCGCACACACACATTTGTATGCACACATGTATAAATAAAGACATCTATATAGACACAAACATATATACACACATATGGATATACATATATATAAACCGACATGTATAAACGCACACATATATCAGTGAAATTATATAAATATCAGAAAACCCCTACGCTGATTAATCTACGTTGTGACGCCGTCGAATGTTTCGTCAGAATTTCAGCAATCTGCAAAGGTTTCTTCTGGTGTTTATATAATTTCACTTATAAAATCTCTACATATATATTGAGAACTTTTGAAAAGTCTTGTTCTTTTAGTTCAACATATTATATGTGGTACTTGTTTAGTTTAATCAAGACATTAAACAATGAAAATATTAGGAAAAAATTACATTGTATGTATCCGTTATAGAATTACTTCTCATAAAAAGTTCACTTAATTTGATCAAGTAGTTTATTTTTTCAGAGGAAAATCAAATTTTAATGATATTGATCTTATCAATGCCATCTTGCTTATTTCGCGGACGAGGAAGGAGTGCCTTTAAACGAAAAATGGGTTAACAAAGGACAAAATAAAAAAAAGGGTAAAAAAGGACAAAGAAAATAAGTGAAAAAAAACCCTAAAATGTTTATCTGAGTATTTTTTCTCCCCATGTTTCAAAATAATCTCGTCAAATTTTGATAAACTTTAAACGGTAATTGGAGTCATCTTCCTTGCCGCCCCCTTCCCATCTGTGAAATAAGAATGATGGCGGAATACGATCGATTTCATTAAAATTTGATTTTTCTCCGTAAAAAAAACTATTTGATCAAATTAAGTGTTTTTTATGAAAACTTAATGCCATAATGAGTATGTACAAAAACATTTTTTTAATATTTTCATTTTTTTAAAGTTTTGATTAAAATAAACAAGTACCTTATATATGCATATATGTATATACATATATGTGTGTGTGTATAATTTTATAATTCTTACAAACATTAGTCTTGCATACTTTTGCTATCATCAGTGCAGGATATGCAATTCATACTGATTCGGAAATTCTAACAAAGCTAAAAAGTCATCTTTGACTCCATTTGTTAAGACGTTACCTCCGGGCAACTAACAACTACATCAAGAATTAAAGAAAATGTAACACTTATAAATGGCAAATGTAGTCCCAACAGTAAAGAGTCAAGAAGGTTCAAACAAGTGGAAATTGTAAACGTTACGTTACCCTAGTTGTCTGCATTTTTGTTTTTATTTCCCATAACTTTAATACTTTCAAAGGGCCTAATAATTACAAATAATAATTATTTTTATACCTTGACACTAGTGTGTCCTACATTCGCAAACATCAGTGCAAGGAATGACAATTCCTACTTGTCAGTAATATATATATATATATATATATATATATATATATATATATATATATATATACATATATATATGTGTGTGTGTGTGTGCGCGCGTGTGTGTGTGTGTAATGTAAAAGAGATTTAGAAGGCTGTCACAATGCGAGGAATGAATTATAGTCGCTGTTGGTAAGAGGAGACGAGAACAAGTGGCGATTTACAAATCAATAAGTATATATATATATATATATATATATATATATATATATATATATATATATATATATATATATATTTATTCAAGTATATGGTGAAATGTCTTACTTGTAACTTGTAAGCCTATGCGACGTATTGCATTATTAATTTCGGAAAAAATTTCCCTTTTCAAATGGTGTGCGTAACAGGTCGATTCAAATGTAACGACGAAAAACATTACGCTTACTCAAATCCATGAAATAACGCATCAATCATTGAAGTTAAAATAAGGAAACATACAAAGCATACCATTCAAACTAGAATGATAAAAAATAAGTAAAATTAACAAACTGGTAAATCAGCGAAAATTATTTCATGTAACTCTTGACAGTTGTTTCGCGCAGAGACGAACAAATATATATTACATGACTAGACAAATAATAAGTACAAGTGATTGTCATCGGAATCTCAAATGCCTTTGATTACTTATTTATCATTTGTTGTTTAATGTTAACATTTATCGAGCTTTTTCAATTCTAGTAAATTCTGTTAATATGTACATATACATATATATATCATGTATATACACAGATATACATATATATATATATGAATATATATATATATATGTGTGTGTGTGTGCGCGTGTGTGTGTGTGTCTGTGTCTGTGTGTATCCATTTTTTTCGATTGATACGTTTTCTTTGCAGCTATTCCGAAAGGTTTCTGCTTTGATGTCACTAAGGTTAGGAAAGGGAATATCTCATTATAGAAATAGGTGTACGCATTACGTTCCTAATTCATTTCAGACTTCATAAGGGTATTGTCTAATAATATATATATATATATACATATATATATATATATATATATATATATATATATATTATGTAAATGTAGTCATATCTTTCTATGTTGTACAGGCCGTTTCGATAATTATTGATCTCATCGGGCAAGAAAATTGAAATGTAAGAAGGCTGAAGACATTTTTTTTTAATTTTAGAGAACACACACACACACACACACACACACACATATATATATATATATATGTCATATTTGACTTGAGACATGGTTAATGTTCTTATGAATTTAAATTTAAATTTGAAAATTTCAATCTGGATTATATATATATATATATATATATATATATATATATATATATATATATATATATATATATATATATACATACAAAAATTAAAATGAAAGATGAGGAATAAAATTTATATATAACTTTATTATATCATCAGAACCATTAGGAAAATGTTGTGGAGACGCCTACTAATTAACATAGGCGGGTGAGTGAGATATATAAATCACAAATACCGGGGGAGTCATGCAACAACCGTCAAATAGGCAAGACGCTTATGCTGCGTTCAGTAAGACATGCAATCACGCCACCTGCCGGAATATCTCCAAGTGAAGTATATCTGAAGATATGTAAATATATATATATATAACTTCTCTTCCTAATATATTATTGTATACCTTTACTTTCGTGTTCTTGTTAATTATTTGTGCAGCCACAACAGAAAAGTTAAGGGGAAAATAAGGCTTAGGCTATGGCATATTGAAACTAAATGGTTCCCATCAGAAAGCGATTGTTTGCGCTATTACCTACATATATACTAGCCCTCCTATTTACCTTTATATATTGTATCTACTTTTAATTATTATTCACCGTATTATCTTATTCGTTTATTCTCATTTCATACCTAAATGTTATTCAGTTTTTTTCTATATTTGCATTTTGTATGATTCTGCCCCTTCTCTTCTGGTGAGATACCTTTTGTTTCGAAATGCTATGGCCTAAAGTGATTTTTTGTTTTATTTTCCCCTTTACTTTTCCTAATTATTTGGATGCTATGATAAGGTTATATATAACCTTTATTGCTCATCTTACATTTTAATCTAATGTGCTCCTCTTAATAGTGTTGAGCTTTTATTATCTTGATAAGTTTTGCTTTGTTAAAGATTTACTTGTTGATAACACACTAACACACACGCATGTATATATATATATATATATATATATATATATATATATATATATATACATACATATATACATAGATATAAGCCTTGTTGAGATATGAAAGTTAACAAAATCTTAGTTTTGATGGTGGTAAATTTTAATTCCAGTGAGAGAGTGTACGAACTTTATAAAAAAAATCCGCATCTTATTTGCGTTCACCCACTTTCAAATGACCCCAAATCGTTTGGTTGCGATAACTATACAAACATAGAGATTATGGACCCTCATAGAAACTTTGGCAATGAAGCTCTAAATGATAGTGATTGCAGGAACATCCAGCTGAACTACATAAAACCTGTATCATATAGTAACGTATCTGAAGAAGAAAGAGAAGGATTGTTGGGTGTTCAACTCTTTTGGCTCGATGGTTGGAACAAATCTTGGAAAAAGAGTTCTAAATCTTAAGTTATTCTTTCCTCCTAATAACACCTTCATACATTTTTTTAATGAACACACTACACTATTTAATTAAGTTTTAGTTGCAATCTCGAAAAAAGTAATTATGAAACACACGTTGTCAAATGAGATGTTTTGTGGAAAACCAACAGTATAAGTTTATTTTGCTGTTTTTGTCTAAATAAAAAATATAAATAGTTAGATTAAAAGATGAAAAATACCTCCTGGATAAAACACGTGGGACATCAATTGATTAAGAGCATTCCAAAAACACCTTTTTTAGTCATCTACACACTCATCCCTTTAAGTCTAATTTTAACATGAATTGCTAAGATTTTTAGTCTTTGATTTTTACAACTATATATTTTAAAATTATACTTTAGCTATATAAGCTAGATTTACTATACTTTTATACTATTATTGTTTATTTATTGTTACAATTATAATAATTATTCGTAACTCTCCCATAACGAATTCAGCCCGTCTTTCATTCCTTGTTTTACTGTTTCTGTTGTTATTCCATCTGATAATTTTCCCATTTTGTCCGACTTCGTTTTTTTTGCTGCAAATTTATCCAAAGTTTGTCTGAAGGAGGGCTTTAGGTTCACGATTATGTCTTTTTAAGAAGAGATGAGAGAAATAACATCAGGCTTTGAACGTACGAAAAACAATTTATTGTTTTCCAAATGACCTTTTTTTGCTTCTTAACGCTTAATATAATGTAAGTGTTGAAGTAATAAAATAACACCTCATTAAAAGTCGTCGTTTTTCTCTTGTCAAAATAATTTTAAAATCAAGTTCTTTTATATCACAACATTTAATTTTATCTTTTAGAGAAAACCCAAGAAAAAAAAACTCATAAAACCAAGACGTCACTTTTTAGTTAAAAAAAATCAACTTTTTTAGAGTTTTTTGTATCCGTTGAACAATCTTTAATTGATGCGACGAAATGAGAGTTACTGGTTTTGAGAAACAATTCTTCAGAACTTTGTAGAGTTCAGTGGAACATTTCAGAGTTGCACACTGGTCCTTAAACTCTGAATAATTCGTTACTAGTGTTTTTGGAACACTATCTTCGTCGCTAGATCGATGTTGCTGAAATGGTACTTTGCAATACTCTTGGATTGTTGGTTTGGTAAAACGGCAGAAAGTAAACTAGATGATTATTTTTATGATTTTTGCTCAAGATATTTTATCAGCTTAAAAATGTACCAGAAATGTTAGTTTGAAGAAATGGAACTTTAAAAACAAGTGAAGTTTTATTTGGATAAATAATAACTGATAAATAGAAATCTTAGTTTAATAAACAGTTAGGAATTTTAGCTTACAAAATAATAAAGAAAATTATGTGACAAATGATCAGGCAATTATCTTTTAATGCTACGTCTATTGATGGCGAAATTAAAAAGGAAGATACTTTTTATGTACACGTAGAATCAGTTAGAGTGATTCCGTCGAATTGAGCAGACAGAGGGAGTCAGAGCGATCTGAGGTTATGGCCTCTATACGCCGGGAAAGCTGTCCAGCGTATGATATAGTTTGAATGTAGACAAGCTTGCAACTTCCAAAGGGGAAATGGATATTGCTGAAAATACAACCAGAAAATTCTGGTAATTTCATTGGGATGAATCTTCATTGCAGTTTTCGTGCATCTGTCAAACAAAGCTGAAATATAGACAAATATGTTTTCTCAATTAATCAGGTCCTAGAAATATGTTATCCGTCCAATTGTTGTAAAGATTGTTTGTTGTATGTTGCTATATGTCCGCATTGTTGAACTGTATATGTTATATCAACACGTTAAATATATAATGTTAGAAACGCATCAACTCGAGAACAACAGAGAAACTAGACGACCACAAACACTAGACTCTCGCATACACGAACTGTAGATAAACTCAACGAAAAAAAATTTCGCTTTTGAATACCAGCGTTGTTGACTGAAGAGATCTCTAGTTATTAAATACTAGAATACACAAACATGCCCATGACTGTGTAGCAACCCATTACTGCTTATGAAAAACGAATTGAAGTTTTAACTTCTCTACTTCGGTATTAAAAACTCTTGTATTAATCTCATTAGATTTCATTGGTTACCTTACCTCTGGAAAATAGCAACCTCAAATTATATATATACATAGGTAGCGAAAAGAAAGTCCGCACTTGTAATTTTTTAAAAAACTGCCAATTTAAACTAAATTTAATGTAACTGTTTAAACAAACTATACCTTCTTTGATTGACCTTTTATTCTTGAAGCAATTTTTTAAAATTGACGTGAACACTAAAAGATTTCAATTAAAAGTCAAATAACAGGTAAAATACCTGTTATTTGACTTTTAATTGAAATATTTTAGTGTTCACTTCAATTTAAAAAAAAATTACTTCAAATTGAGAAGGCAAGAAGAAAGTTCGCACAATGGAAAATTGTTATTTAAATGTAACTTTAAGACATTAATGGAAAATTGTTATTTAAATGTAACTTTGGGAGATTAATGCAACACAAATACAACAGGAACACAATGAACTAGATAATATTTAGTAGCATAGCCCTTCTGCAATTTTACAGTCTGCAATCTTTTGTGAATTCCTTTAATTAGACTGCAGCAATACCCCTGTGAAAGGGCGTCCCACTTTTCGTTAATTTTTGTCCAAAGTTATTCCAATTTTGAAATTATATCATTGCGTAGCTGTTGCTTGATGTAACGCTATGCGTTTCTGATAGGATTGAAATCTGGAGATTGTGCAGGCCAATCCAAAAACAGAATATCATGCTCTTCAAGGAACCTCTTGACATTGCCAGCTGTGTGAATGGGAGGATTATCATGCATGAAGAGGGGATTATCATCTAAATTCCGATCAAAGTAGGATAGAAAATGCTCAGTCAACACATTAATGTATTAATTGCAAGCGAACTATAGACCCTGGATTATTGGTACTAATAATGCCCCACACCAAAACTGAACCTCCACCACCTTGCAGCGTTGAAACTGAGCACCTAGGATTAAATTTTTCATCTTTCTTCACACGAACGTACTGTCTACCATTACTGCCTAGCCTATTGAACTTGCTTTCGTCGCTAGAAAGCACTTTTGACACAATATGAAGAGTCATGATCTTCATTGTATCTCACAAAGTCCAGACGGCGCTTTCTGTTCTTTACAGAAATCATTAGCTTGCATCTTGCAACATATCCTCGCAAATTAAATTCCTTTAATCTGTTCTTGACAGTAGAAAGAGAGTACGTTTTAACAAGATTGCATTGTTGTTGGATTTGGGGAGCCGTTGCAAATCTGTTTCTTAGGTTGCGGATCTTGATAGCATTGTTTTCCCTGTTAGAAGTAACTATATTACAACCAGATTTTAGAGCATCATGAACACTGTTGGTGCTTTTGCACAGTCTTTCGTACCGTTTCCTCATCACATTTCAATCTGCAGCCGATTTCTCGATTGGATAAACCAGAAATGTGGAGATTAAAAAGCTCCTTACGATCACTAAGAGAAAGTCGTTGCTTATGAAATAAACGTTACATTGTATAACCTGCAACAACAATAATTACGATTAGAGATGCTTTGATGCCTGTTGGTGGATATTTTAAACTGAATATGGGGCGATAATTTAAGCTGCCTCTTTTTGAAGTTAATTTTTTAAATTGACGTGAACACTAGAATATTTCAATTAAAACTCAAATATGAACAGGTAAAATTATTAGAGGAATAAAAGGCAAATCAAATGAGGTACAAGTTGTTTAAACAATTACATTAAATTTAGCTTAAATTTGCAATTTTTGAAAAAATTACAAGTGTGGACTTTCTTTTTGTCGGCATTATATATATATATATATATATATATATATATATATATATATATATAATTAATATACTTACATTTTTTTCGGAAGGAAAGGGTTTTCTTTTCTGAACAAATGAAGCTTTATATATACACTAGCAGGCCACCTAGCGTTGCCCGATCGCAAGATATGCTTAATTATGATATTTTAATTTATGCAAATTTCATATTTATTACTTTACATACAATTCTTTATTGTTTTTGCTATTGAACCTTATATATAAGTGTGTAATCAAAGCTAAAAGAACTCTATACTCCTATATACTTCGGCCTACTAGCATGTGACTTGAATGCCATCAGCTAGAATCTAACCCAAAACATACAATTCTCAACTCTCATCCCTTAGCTTCTTAGGCATGCTCATACGCATATATATATATATATATATATATATATATATATATATATATATATATATATATGCATATATATATATATATGTGTGTGTGTGTGTGTGTGTGTGTGTGTGTGTGTTTGTATTGTATAGGTCATAAGTCAATGTTATAGGCTACGTATATATACTCACTTACAGCTCACACTACTGGACCAATCATGACAAACCTGATATGATGATGGTCTCCGACCTATGTGTCGTGCACACCATTTCCTAATGTCAAGGTCCAAGATTAAGGTCATATTTGGTGCGGCTCTTACATCTACTTACTGCAAGGGTACCCGCGATGCGGGTACCCGAGCATACAGCAAGCATGAAGCGCGGGTATCTTTGCTAGTATATATGTATTTTTATAGATATATTCATTTATATATATATATATATATATATACATATATATATATATATATATATATATATATATATATATATATATATATCCCTTTTTCATTGTGGCGTCGATGGGTTCAGGGACGCCTGACGAAGTCTCATTGACTGAAACAGATAGCTATTTGACGCTTGTAGCGACCATATGTAACTGTTTACCCTAATGATGATGGTCTCCGACCTATGAGTAGTGCACACCAGTTCTTAATGTCAAGGTCCAGGATTAAGGTCATATTTGGTGCGGTACTTACAACATCTACTTACTATATATATATATATATATATATATGAGCAAACAGTTAATAAAATATGTTAAAAAACACTTTGAAATGAGTTAAAAACATATTTTATCTGAAAAGGAAACACTAGATAAATGGATAGTCTTTAATCCGCGGAGTTTCGAAGAGATACTCTCCTTCTCATCAGAGGGTAGGAATTAGCAAAATGAGGGATCGGATTTTGCATGCAGAAGTATTTGATGAAACAACAAGTAAGTCAAAGATCTTACTTGAAAACAAAATAAGTTAAGCAGAGGGAATATATATATATATATATATATATATATATATATATATATATATATATTTGGCCAGCACGAGATGGGTGACTATTTAGGAAGAAAACATAACACGCACATTTGAAGCAAAATAACAATTTTGCCCTGTTAAGCTGATTTGCTTTGAAATTCCTCACGTACTATCCCCAACCACAGTAAACGCAGATATACTGGATATTTATTAACTGTTTGAATTTTAGTTACAGAGGACTCAGCTATTTTCCTTTGTCTAACTGACCTAATCACATCAAGAGGGAACCCATTTTGGCATAGGGTATCAGTAATTATTTTTAATTTCTAATCCAAATTTGATTTTGAGCAGATCATAAGGCACGATGTGTTAGGGTCCAAATTGAATTGATCTTACGTTTTCGGGGGCAAAATGAATCCTAGCGTGTATACAGTTCCGTGAATATAGGTTTACGGTATATTTATGTATCCTAAATGTAGGTTTACTGTATATTGATGTAAGGTAAATATTCTTGTGGGTTTCCATGAAAATAATTGCTCTCTGAACTCATGAAATTCTTAGTCTATTTTACCTATGTGGATGACACATTTTGCCTCTTCAGTAATCAAATAGCGACAAATAATTTTTTCTCCTTACTTAATAGGATGCTTACGGCGTTACAGTATACTTATGAAGGAAAGCGTAACTCGTCCATAGCGTTCCTTGATGTATTGGTAGCAAAAACACCATCCACTTATTTTACATCAATTCACCGTAAACCTATATAAACGGGACTATATACACGCTGGGATTCAATTTCGGCGTATGAGGTTCGCCACAACAAGTAATTAGCTCTGAAATCCACGCAGATGATTTGTTTATAGTGTTGAAGGCTTTGTGTAAAACCATCCACACTTTTGGTATTACTACTAACCTTTGTCGGTGTAGATACCTGCCACAGGACAGAGTATACAGTAAACCGCAGATTTTTACACCAGAGTTTCCTTCTCTTACATGCACGCCTTAAAGATTAGAGGTGAATCTCTCATAGTGAATTAATACTAAGCTTGAAAATTTTTACGACTCGCGGGCGCGATACATACCGCGCGTAAACTTCCCAAATGGTAACCATTCTGGTACTGGCCAGGCTCAACGTTGCTTTACTTCGGTGATCTGGAAAGAACCGGTGTCTCAACGTGATTGTGCTTTATATATATATATATATATATATATATATATATATATATATATACTAGCAAAAGTACTCATCGTTTACTGGGTTCAAAAACAGCCTACAGAAAATGGACTCTGATTTATGAAAGTATGATAGGTTATTAAAAGGAAAGGTTGTAAAGAGATAACTTCGAATTTGGGAGTATCAAAACCAAAGCAAAATATGATGAAAGTAAAAATAAAATAGATAAGCCCCATAATTTATTATACCATACCTGTTCCCAATGAAACACTTATCACAATATTATGTAGATCTATATTAAAAAACCTTCTTAAACTTTGTGACATATTTACATTCTATGGAGGTCAGGCGCGAACGAACACCCCATAATTTTATTATACAATTTTTTTTCAAACTGAAACATAATTATTAAAGTATACTTACGCAGATAGATATGAAAAGTCTTTATTAAACTTTGTGACATATTTCCATTTTATGGAGGCCAGGCGCGAATGCAGACCCCACAATTTTATTATACTATCCCTATTTAAGTTAAAACATACTTATCAAAGTATTCTTATGTACATCTATATTAAAAACACTTGTAAACGTTTTTTTTATTTTTAAATTTTTTATTTCCGTACTTTGTGGACCAGGCGTGAACGCAGACCCCACACTTTTAATGAATCGTTATTATGCCAGATCAAACATACCTGTTCCTGTATCTCGATACATCTTCTATCATTATATGTAATCAGTTTTCTATAATATTCAACCATATAGGAGCCTATTCGTGACCAGGCAGACACACAAACGTTCAGCTTTATATGATATATATATATATATATATATATATATATATATATATATATATATATACATATATATATATATATTATACAGGTTTTAGGATGTGAGAGATGATATAATAACTTTCACTGCGTCGCAGATTACAAGAGCCGTGGAAGCCAACAAACCAGATGTCCAAGACTTGAGTTTCTCCTTCGTTTAGACTGATCAGTTGATCACATTCGAACTCGGGTTCGAAACTTGAGTTTCTTGCATGCGAGGCGAGTACTCTGTTACTTGTGTGTGGTGCAATTGCTAAAGTGGCAGAGTATTTGCCTCACATGAAAGCGACTCATGTTTCGAATCCCAAGTTCGAATGTGTTCAATTGATGAGTCTAAATGAGGGCGTAACTCAAGTCTTTTACGTCCAATTTGTTGGCTGTTGTGAGCCGCGACGTTGTCTTTACAAATAAATATATCATCTCTCACATTCTGAATTTGCTCACTAGGTTAGATTGTTGGATAACATGGCTTTAGCGAATTTAAAAATCCTTCTTGTGAGACATCCGCTTGGGTTCTGTTAGTTGGATGACCATACCTTTTGTTTGAGACAAAGTAGGTACATTCTATAGTCGAATTTCGCCACGGTTTGGTTGATCTGTGTAAGTTAATAGATTTTCTTGTGTGGCGTTTTTCCTCAAGTGTCAGAGTACTCCTCATATATATATATATATATATATATATATATATATATATATATATATATATATATATATATATATATATATATAAAATATATTTTAGTCATCGACATACAGACCTGTTTCGTTGTTTCACAACTCATCAGTGCCGCTAGACTAACACCTCTCCCAAGCCGAGGATCGAACCTAGAACCGTCGTGATGACAGTCGGCAGTCCTACCCCCTGACTACGGAATCGGTGGCCGAAATTAAACTGTCGGAATGCGTATTTAAATAGACATCCGTCCGCTACTCGTAGAGGGCTCAAACGTTTTGTTTGTAAACAAATTGCGAGCTTCGCATTATTTCAGCTAAATTAAGTAGCGAGTAAGATAATTTACGAGAGTGCTCTACCAAAGGGGGGAGCTTTATAAAATATATTTTAGTCATCGACATACAGACCTGTTTCGTTGTTTCACAACTCATCAGTGCCGCTAGACTAACACCTCTCCCAAGCCGAGGATCGAACCTAGAACCGTCGTGATGACAGTCGGCAGTCCTACCCCCTGACTACGGAATCGGTGGCCGAAATTAAACTGTCGGAATGCGTATTTAAATAGACATCCGTCCGCTACTCGTAGAGGGCTCAAACGTTTTGTTTGTAAACAAATTGCGAGCTTCGCATTATTTCAGCTAAATTAAGTAGCGAGTAAGATAATTTACGAGAGTGCTCTACCAAAGAGGGGAGCTTTATAAAATATATTTTAGTCATCGACATACAGACCTGTTTCGTTGTTTCACAACTCATCAGTGCCGCTAGACTAACACCTCTCCCAAGCCGAGGATCGAACCTAGAACCGTCGTGATGACAGTCGGCAGTCCTACCCCCTGACTACGGAATCGGTGGCCGAAATTAAACTGTCGGAATGCGTATTTAAATAGACATCCGTCCGCTACTCGTAGAGGGCTCAAACGTTTTGTTTGTAAACAAATTGCGAGCTTCGCATTATTTCAGCTAAATTAAGTAGCGAGTAAGATAATTTACGAGAGTGCTCTACCAAAGAGGGGAGCTTTATAAAATATATTTTAGTCATCGACATACAGACCTGTTTCGTTGTTTCACAACTCATCAGTGCCGCTAGACTAACACCTCTCCCAAGCCGAGGATCGAACCTAGAACCGTCGTGATGACAGTCGGCAGTCCTACCCCCTGACTACGGAATCGGTGGCCGAAATTAAACTGTCGGAATGCGTATTTAAATAGACATCCGTCCGCTACTCGTAGAGGGCTCAAACGTTTTGTTTGTAAACAAATTGCGAGCTTCGCATTATTTCAGCTAAATTAAGTAGCGAGTAAGATAATTTACGAGAGTGCTCTACCAAAGAGGGGAGCTTTATAAAATATATTTTAGTCATCGACATACAGACCTGTTTCGTTGTTTCACAACTCATCAGTGCCGTTTGTTCCTGGCTAATGGAGTCAGGTATACTATATATATATATATATATATATATATATATATATATATATATATATATATATATATATATATAGTATACCTGACTCCATTAGCCAGGAACAAACCACACGGCAAACTTTAATTACGAGAAATATCGTTAACATTTAAACATTTATTTTTAAATGTCAAGACGTCCGTCCATAGTTATCTGATGATTATGACATCATGATTTGGACATGCGAGTTTTAATGACAGAAAAAGTAGAAAAAGAGAAAGATTCCTTACATATACCGAAAAAAGTTGTGGGTGTACTTTATTTTCTCTTGTACAGAGATGGTTGTTGTAAATGTATAGCAACCGCTTCAAGAATTTTGGAATGTATCTTCGAGCGTGTTCTGTGCTAAATGTTCCGCCCGTGTACCCTCCAGATGATAGCCAATTTCTATATCTGTACATCGTAAAAGGATATGTTGGAAATTCTCAATTATGGATGGTCTCCACCACGTAGTCAGCATTGCACTATATACTAAAGCGATAAACGATCATATTGTATTGAGTTAGAAGGTTAACTGTTTTCCTTTATTGCATCCATTTGTTGAACATTGCAGAGACACCGTTCACACTACCATTCGGAGAAAACATGTATTAACTGGTGTGTATGTCAATAGGTCTTTTGTACAGAAATCTACAATGAGATGTTTTATTTGCACCTTGATACACAAAACCGCTATCTTAGTAGATTGGATTCGTAATTGAATGAGATAAAGCAATTATGTAATAGCTAGCAAGTCGCCCGGCGTTGCCCGGTCGTAAAATACGTATAAATATTATATTTTAATTCATACAGAAACTAAATCATGTGCATTCGTTTTTTTTTTCTAAACAGTTCACTTTTTGTAAGGAAAAATAAAATAATCAAGCTGTGATCAAAATCAACACTTAAAGACAGTGAGTCAAGTACGATAACGATTAGGCCGGCTTGACACGATCTTTAAAAAGTGTTTTCAAAACTACTGATTTTTTAACATAAGTAATCGATCACCTAAGCGATTCACGCATGCGCATTCGTAAAACAGTTGACAAACAAATAATTTCCAGCTTTGTATCTGGAGTCGCATTAATTCACTATGAGAGATTCACCACCAGTCTTTAAGACATTCATGTAAGAGAGGGAAACTCTGGTGTAAAAATCTGCGGTCTACTGCATACTCTGATACTCCACGTAACAATTTTTCAATTTTGACCCCTTTGCAGCCCTATTTTTTTCACACGTCTGAATACCCTATATCCCAAATTTCAAATCTTTAGATTTAAATTCCTCAAGTATATAGATTGAGGAGTGTACACACATTCTCACTTTTATAGGTATACAAAAGAATAATTACCCTGAAGACCCTTTTAATAAACTAAATAAAAGATTTATAACTTCAAATCCCTTAAATCATTAGACTCTTCTACTTATTTTAATTTACCATGGATTAAACGAAATAGTAAAAACTAGGTAAGCATATTATTGAAATCATATTTTAATGCTTTTACTCCGTTTGGTTGTTCTTGTCTTTTTTTTTCTTTTCGTAAGAATAGCGTATCTTATATGACTTATTAGCTAGATACCGGGAGTTGGCCTGTAGTATAATACGCTTAAACATGATATTTTAATTTATGCAGATTGTGTATTCATTATTATAGAACCAATGCTCAATTTGAATATTATATATAACGAGGAATAATTTGCCTGGTGGACTAATTCGCGAAAAAAGAAAAAGTAATAAAAAAGTAATAATGATAATGTCGTTTATCAAATTCCGTTTGTTTTTGTTTGCCATATCACGTCAGCAGATATTTGAGCTTGACGATCTTAAAAATAGTCTTTCTTCTCTTATAGATAAAAAGAAGAATTTTACAAGGGGAATATTTTACATTACACCCACCAAGGTTACACCGGTGTAACGTAAAACATTCCCCTGTAAAAAGTATTCTTTTTTTTATCTATAAAAGAAACACTGTTTTAAGATTGTATTTTTTCGAATTTCGATACTTATCGGATGAATTTCTCTACAAACATATCTAAGAACACTGCCAGAAATGTAAATTCCCTTTGTGTGAAATTTACAAAATATAGGCTCAGTCGTTTCGGAACCTATGTGGAAGGAACTCACACACACACACACACAAAAGGACTTGTATATAATAGTTGCGATAGATATAAAGATATTAATGTAATCTATCAGTTTAATGATGCTGGTTATATTGGGAGTACTTTCATTGCATTATCACAACCGCATAAACCAACTTCTTTTATCTAAAATTAGATAGGGTGGTGAAATTTCGCGGTGCCACATTGCCCCTGTGACTGAGGGCATTGCTATTTTCAAGCATTTGCTTTTAAATTCTGACTGTGCTAATAATTATAAAAAAAGAATACTTTGAGGTCGCGTACGGAACAAATACCCCCCCCGCGTTCCCCAAAAGAAACATTAACAAACGTTCCTTGTGTTAGCAGAAGTAATAAATAAAAAAAAAAAACGTTGAATCTCTTTGAGGAACTTGAAACCATCTTTACCCACCCGGTTCACTTTTAATTGTTTTAAAACGACTATTGAATAACTTTCATTTATTTAATCGCTTGTCGTTAATTCCAAGCACACTCAGTTTTATCCCTTGCGTTTTTTTTTACTTTCGTTAATATTATCTTTTTATTCATTCAAACAATTGATTTTCTCGTATAAATATTTCGTATTATATTTCTCATACGTGTGTAAGTGTGTGGTTACGTATGTTTACAAAGTAAAACCTATTCTTTTGTCGAGGAGGGGAAAGAGGACACTTGTAATAGTCAATGTTTTATTCGTTTCTTCTGAATAATAACAAAAAATATTTTTTAAACATAAAGAAATAATAAAAAACGACAAATAGAATCTTACATAAATGGTATACATTACATTTACATTAGAATCCCGGAATACGATATTAAAAATTAGTAACAAAATACAGTACTGTATATAATACACAAGTATATAATCAAATAAAATTATAAATAAAAACCGTAATTCCGTAACCATCGTATTCCACATCGAAACCTGAAAAAACATCGTATCCTGATAAAAAAATATCCTAGGGCCACCATATCCTGGTTGTTTTTTTTCTTCTTGTTGTTTTACGGCATATCAACCCTTTTTAGGTCATTTAATGTCGAATCCAGTGATTTTGAAGAAAAAGTTTTTAATAATATATATATATATATATTTTTTTCAAATCAGTTTCTATTTAATCCATAGTTGGGACTCTAACAGGTACTACCACTCCGGGTCAGAGTGGACCTAGGAGCAATAGCAATTAAGGAGTGGGTCCACCATCTCCAAAGCCCGTGTGCTGAGGCCTCACCATCGGATATAGTTTAAGGTCATATCCTAGGACCACCATATTCTAAGGTTCTAATCTAACATGGTTTAATAAAGTAGTTATAGTAATAATATTCAACTTTCCCCGATTGTGGCTGTGTTATCTCTTTGCACTCCTTTTGTCTGAATTGCAACAATTATGTTTTCTACAAATTAGCAAATATTCCCGTTAATTTTTATTAAATTAGCAGTAAGTCTCATAATTATAGGGTGGAACGATAAATTTGTCGCCCTAAAAAACGACACTTTAGCTTTATTGAAAAAATTAATTCAGGTAACTTAATTATGTAGGAGAGCTGCCATCTATTCAATGTAGCCGCATTCATCCCCAATTACCGCCTCGATACGGGTCCGGAACTGAGAGCATGCCCTTTCCGCAAGCGCCAGCGAAAGTTCGGCGAATACTCGGCGGATTGCAAGGATCAGGCTGGCTTTAGTGTTGTAGGAGGTCATGTTGGTGATGTGCTCAACGCATGACCAAACAAAGTAGTTCCGCGGGTTCATGGTGGGGAAGGAGAGGACAACTGAGAGACGAGTGCAAAATCGTAGTACTCCTTCTGAAGCCAAGTATAGGTCTGTTTGGATTTGTGGACTGGCGCCGAGTTTTGCTCCCACATCCAGGGTCTGCCACCGGCCATCTAATTGCACTTGGGGATCACCATACTCTTCAGCACATCCAGGTACACTTTGGTGTTGACTTTCAAGCCGACTTCTTAGATGTGAGAAGGCATGATGTAGCCCTCACATGAAACCACACCAAAGACTATAACCGTATGTGGAAACTTCATTGAGCTGGGCTCTCAAGCGTCAAGCCGTCCGGGTTTGCATTTTGCTTTTTGAAGGTGCTAGGAATTACGCTATTGTCATAACTTGGATCGGTAGAGAGCATGAGTTGTACAGCGGCACATCTTCGATCTCGCTCGTTGAACATTGTCACTTTCGGACATGATAGACGGCTCTTATCGTTCTTGGGATTTTTACACAACTAGTCAATTAGAACATGGTCTGCAAAAACAACAAAAACAAAGAAAAAACGGGTTTCATCAATTGGAAATATAATTAGGTCGTCTTTTATAGGGCGACAATTTTATCGTTCCACCCTGCACTAATTTATGTGAAAGAACTAGTTATATTATATTTCTCTGTCTATCTGTTCCACTTTTTTCTTGGAAACTATTAAACTAATCTGACTGAAATTTTGTATGGACTTTTGCAATGATAAGGTGCAGCACACTAAGTATTATTATAACAGTTCAATACACAGTTAGGGTTAATATCCATTAATACTGATTAGTCAATACAATATCATAATGACTTTAGAAATTTTCTTGGAAACTACTAGGATCGACCTGGCTGAAATTACTTATGGACTTTTTCTAAGATAAAGTGCAGCAAACGAATTATTATGGCATCAATCTGATGCACAGTTAAACATTAAACGACATCAATATGGACTAGTATTTAATAGGCATTAATATGGATTGGTATTTAAAACGGATATATTCGTTTGGAGTAGTGAGGGGACCTTGCTATGGTATTGTAGTAATAATCTGATAAATCCCATTACTGAATCAGTGTTTTTAATCGTTACTGGCAATATTCTTAGCATGTATGACTTTCGGCTTATCTTTCGACGTCTCTCTAGGTGATTCTCCAAATCGTCATTCATGTCTTATCCAACAAATCATAATCTTGTAAAGAGGAAAGACGCGGATGTTCTCATAGTCATTACCCCTCCCCCGTGAATTAAACTTTTCGGTAAATGTAATTTTAATACTTTCTCTTTTTAAGGTCTTAAATTTTTTTTTTTAACTGGGTCTCTCCTTATTCAACACTTCTTGTAGTCGTGACGTTTGACACAGGTAATTTGAACTTGAGTTCGAGGATATCTCCATTTGAGAATGTTGACTTATAAGGACGCATCATAATGACTTCTATTAGAATCTCTTCGGTATTTTTCGTGACTACTTGTAGTTTGAATGGGTTCCAATTAATTCCAATATCTTTTGTGCGGAAATGTGTTTGCTAGCGTATCCAATCCTTTGAGGAACTACTTTCTCTTCCTAATACATTAACTTCCAACCTTAAATTTCGTTTAAAATAATAAAAGAAAGTGTCCTCTAGCTATAGACTTCAGTCATCTATTTGTTTTTGATGGTTTCTTCGCCGGAATAAGCAACAACCTCTTTAGCAAAAAGAATATTTTTCTTGCAAACATTGATTCTGAGGCGATAAATATGATGTCATATCCGGTTTGTACGCAATTTTGTGTACTGCCAAATTGTTTTGAATAATTTTTCATTAATGCTCAGGCATTGATGTTTGCTTCAGAGCCTATTTAAATGAGTGCACCAATTTTTCCACCTGTCTGTTCGATGTTAGGTAGTGTGCACGATGATTTATATAATTTTTTCAATTATCTTCCGTTGAACGGGGTACATTGTCGCTGGTAAATTCTCGGGAATCAAAAAGGATTACAAATTTCACTTAGTGCGTTTATCGCGTTATCGCGGTCGGATGTCTGCACTTAATAATTTCTGGAAACTTCGTTGGACTCTCCACAATGATTAAGAAATACGATCTATTTATGGGCCTTGCCTAGTTGATATGCAATCGAGTCCATGGGACATTAATCATTGACGGTTAGCACTTTACTAACCTATCTGCGTATAGTAATACATGTTCGTATATTAAAACGAGTCACACTATTTCCTTTTTTAGTATTTTACGTTCAACCAAATTTGCTTTTTCATTTTCTAATGAAATGATCCTTCTTCGCCGCCTTTACACATCTTCCAGAGGAAACGAAAGTTTTCTAAACGTATTGCATAACAAACACAATTCACTTTCGTCTCTTGGCGCCGAAATTACTGTTCCTTCAGGTGGTTCCGTATATTTAAGTATAAATCTTGATAACCCATCGGTGTGACCTATCTTTTAAGAAGGTGCGTATTCTATTTTAAAAATTGTAATCCAATTGTATTACGCATCAACGCTGTAGCCGATTTCCTGTGTGAGTCAGTATATTTATTTTCGAGCCAATTATCATTATCATAACGTTTGAGTCCTAGCGTAACGTTTGAGTCCTATTTCATAATACTAAAAATTTCTAATTTCTTTGTACATTGTGATCGTTAGACCTTGCACAAAAATGAGACATTTGAACATTCATTAATTTAAATGCCCCACTCCGTGCGTTCTCTATATTTGCATATACAACAAAATGATTGTCCTGATACTTTATAATATTTAAAAACATATATCACGTATCAAACAGACTATATCTTACATCGAATATTTTAAACAAAATTTGTATTGTTTCACTAAACAGCACGTCCTCCGGTTTTGCGCAAAAACTTACATTCTCGAATGCTCTTTCGTGATACAGTTTAAAACAGAAAAAAACATCCGGTGGACTCCCACGTATTAATATTGCATTTTTGACCCCTTAGTAGCAATTATTCCGGATGAAAACCGGTTGAAAATTTTTCCACGTATCTGATCACTCTATATACCAAATTTCCAGTCTGTAGATAAGAAATCGTTGAGTATATAGGTTGAGAAGTATCCTCACAAACATTTTCACTTTTATAGAACTATAGATATACACCTTAATCCACCGACAAACGTTTGTTTCACTAAACAGTACGTCCAATGATTTTCGGGAAGAATTATATTCTCGTGTTTAGTATTTTCTTCTGTTCTCAACTTTTGTAACAATAGAACTATGGCTTTGATCAGACTGTTGCTGATGTATTTTCGTAAATATTGTTTCAAACCTACGAGAATAAGCAAGAAACGTTGAATCAATATCAGAATCATATTTAAATCTGAGAGTGAATTTAAAATTACTACAGCCAAAAAAATCCTCAAACCTAGTAATTTTTGATAATACATCTATCAAAAGTGATTTGTCTTTTGCCTGTTGTATTAAACTGCTCTTGTTAGTCTTGTTTTTATTGTCCCAATTGTTGCTGTTAAAATTGCTGTTGCAATGAGGTTTATAGCGCTTTTCGAACTCTGTTCCATTTTACTAAAATATCTACAAGGACCACCTTTTCCTCAACAATAAACTTTACAAACAAAAAAAAAGGAGCTTTTTTTTTATATTTTCAGAGTAAACCAATTTTTGCAAATGTAAAGAAAAAATGAACTCACTTTCTGTAAGTAACGATAAGTCTTTCTAACATCCATTCGTTAGTAATTATCAAAATTTTTAAAAATTGCCAGACCGTTTCGAATCGTTCGTCGCCAGACATTTTTTAACATGAAAATTCGTTTCGAATCCTCTATCGCCATTAATATGGCCAAGAAAAGCATAGATATCGTTTGAAGTAGCTGAGTGGAAATTTCTACTTTTTCCAATAATAATCTGGCAAGTTGCCTTACTAGATAAGTGTGTGTTCTCGAAGCTAGTAATTTCTCTAGCGTGTGAGGCTTTCGGCGTATCTTCTTAGCTGGCTCTACTAGTCGGTATTTATCGCTTAACCAACCAATCATATCTTGTAAGAAGTCAACATGCATCTACTAAATTATATTTTTTCAATTTTCGCATCTATTTTTACCGGGATGTGGACGTGTGGAACAAATTCTATGTTGGTATAGCACCAACATAGAATTTGGTCCACACGTCCACATCTCTTATATACCAGGTTTCAAGTCGATAGACAAAAAATTGACAGAAGAGTTTGGTAGAAAATGTTTCTCAGACAGACAAACATACAAGGTAACAACAATATATATATATATATATATATATATATATATATATATATATAATACAACTTAATGGCATATTCATTAATTTGTAATGATAATTATCATAAAAAATTAGTACCAACAAGATTTTCCTTGAAACCTGGCTGTTTAAGTTTCCATTTCAGGCCATTCCCGAAAACATCATCGGAACAAAACAAATAAGGATTTTTCTATCATTGCTAAGACACCAGAACCAATGGTCTCAGGCTTGATTGAAATATGTCTTCGTAAACATTTACCTTTTCATTAATTTACTTTAATAGGAAGGGTGCAGTTTTCGTAAACAGTTTTTCATTATAGTAGTGGAAGCACGTTACCTTATACGTTAATTAACGTTCTTTTTAATATTGCTTCCTATAGGTGGGAATCTCAATTACCACTTCACAAAACTAAGCAAAAGGAATATTAGATCAGTATACAATAATGCGCTACATAATTATAGTTGCATTTGTTTTTAAAGAGCTGAAGTTCTGGCATCAAATCTGTTCTGGCTTTGTGTCATCTTTTCACCAGACAACGCCGGTTCACTGATCGTGTTAGAAATACTTTATTCGATGAACAAATTTCTAGAATATTTTATTTGTATGTTTTATTATTGAAAAATTCAATTATATATCGCCTTGTATAGGAATATAGAATGAAGGCAGATAATAATTGTAAGTATTAGCTCTGTTTAAGCATAAGTTTTAGCCATTGAGCTTACTTTAATCTGCTTTAATTATTTGCATTCTCTGTGGCATTCATTTTTTTTAAACAGTGTTTATCATCTCCTTTTAACACAACAAAATTTATAGTTATTGAGCTAAACTTTTATATATATATATATATATATATATATATATATATATATATATATAATTATCACGTGGAAACGATAAAATGATGTAGCGCTCGTAAAAAAATAGCAATGAAGATATGAACATCAAAGGTTCGTGCATTTTGAAATACGTTTGTCATAAATGATTATACACCATTTATGCACCATTTATGCACCATTTATGCACCATTTATGCAGATAATCTTATTTATTATGAACAGAAATACTGCAGGTATTAAACGTAACTTTACACTACATTAACAAATTAAGTAAAATAACATAAAGAAACTGAGACATGTGCATGCGAGTATTATGATTTTTCTAAACAGCTCACTTCTTGTAACTAAAAAAATACTCGAGCTAAGATCGAAACAAAAACCTAAAGTCAAGTACAAAACCAGCTCACCAGCTTAACATGGCTTTTAGAGTGCTTTCAAATCAATTCATGCTTAACATAAGAAGGCTGTGATGGTCCACGACCACGCATGCGCTGCCGTTAAACAGTTGAACACAGAAACAAAAATCCAGTGGTCTCTCACGTACACATTTTTCATTTTTTATCCCTTAGCAGTCCTTTTGTCCGGATGTAAACAAATTAAAAAGTATCCCACACATCTGAATACTCTATATACCAATATTGAGGTCTGTAGATAAAAAAAATCATTGAGTATATAGGTTGAGAAGTATCCTCACACACATTCTCACCTTTATGGATATATAGATATACACCTTAACTCATCTGTGCTAAATATCTTTTGTTATGTATCTGCTTATTGTTTTGAATGCGATCTCTTTTTTATTCATTACTAGCATTTCAGTCCGGTGTTGCCCGGGAGTTTGCATGTGTATGTGCAGCTAAAAAAATAAAAAAAAGTGGTAGTTGGAAAATAGGCTCGAACCCGTACCGCAAAGGAGGAAAAGAACGGGGTAAAACCTAACGTTTATGTTCTTACGACCACCGCCAAACCGGAAGCGACATTTTTTAAAATTAAGGCTAGACAATCTAAAGGAGAGGATAACTTTAAAAAATATCGGCGAAAAAAGTGACCCCCCCTGTAGAAAAGTGCCTAGTTGAAGGGGAAGATATTAATGTTTTTAGCCAATTTTTCGATATATCCCGTATGAAAGGTCGAACTTTAAAACAATACTGATCTTGATAAAATCCATCGCCTCAAAATTTGATATACAGGGTGCTGAGATTTGAGAAAATCGGTGTGATTGGTTTTCGGCCAGAAATTTGGCGGTTCAACGATTTGACCTTTGAGAACTTTACCAAACTCCTCGGATAATTTTGTGTCTACACACTTGAAATTTTACATATAGGTTTCTTGGACATAAATCTAACTTGATAACTTAATTTGAGCCCAACACAATAAATTTTAAGGGGTCATAATAGGGGTCAAAGTTTAAAAAAATTGACCTCTGCGGTCTCTTCCAAATTACTCAGACAATTTCTGGTCTAAATATTTGAAATTTTACATAAAGAATATTCAGAGATAGGGCAAGCTTTTTCATCAGTTTGGGTCGAAAACTTTTAGTTACCAATATATAAATGTATGTATGCATGTCTGTTTGCATGTCTGCCTTAAACTTTCTATAGAGGCGACGGATTTTACCAGGAACAGTATCGTTTTAAAGTTCGACCTTTCATAAAACATTAATATCTTCCCCTTCAACTAGGCACTTTTCAACAGGGGGGTCACCTTTTTCGTCAATATTTTTGAAAGTTAACCTCTCCTTTAGATTGTCTAGCCTTAATTTTAAAAAGATGTCGCTTCCGGTTTGGCGGTGGTCGTAAGAGCATAAACGTTAGGTTTACCCCGTTCTTTTCCTCCTTTGCGGTACGGGTTCGATCGAGCCTGCCTTCCTACTACCACTTTTTTTTTGTTGCTCAACATACACACATCCGGGCAACGCCGGGCTGACATACATTACTGTTTTGCTGTATCACAACTCATACACCTTTCCCCAGTCGTGGATCGAACCTATAACCGTCGTGTTGACAGTCGGTAACTCTAACCATCGGACTACGAATCAGTGCCCGTAAATTTTTCTCCTCAAGTGTCTATTAAATTAACAACTTGCCCATCGCATCAATTTGTTTACAAACTAATAATGGTGACAATGTGTGTGAGGACACTTCTCAACCTATATACTGAACGAATTATTAATCTACTACCTTAAAATTGAGTATATATTAGACATGTTGAAAACTTTTTAATCGGTTTTCATCCGGAAAAAGTGCAGCTAAGAGGTAAAAATAAAAAAAATTCTTACATGGAGAGGTGTAATCGGATTTTTATCTGTTTTTTAACTGTTTCACGAGTTTTGAAAACACTTTTGTCTTTAGATATTGGTTTAGATCTTCGCTCGAGTATTGCTTTTACTTACAAGAACTGAACTGTTTAGAAAAAAAAAACCCATAATACTCGCATGCACATGTCTCAGGTTTTGTATGTGTTAAAATATAATATTATACATATTTTACGACCGGGCAATGCCCGGCGGCCTGCTACTATATATATATATATATATATATATATATATATATATATATATATATATATATATATATATATATATATTTAAAGAGTGTAGCCATCAACAATTGTGGTTTTTTTTTAAAGGTTTTCATCATATTTTTATTTTAAAATATTTTTATAACGCGTTTCGAGCTTAGGGTGTGCTCTCTTCAGATGTTTTCGTAATAAGTTTTTCTTTAAAATGGGAGTTATTTTTACCTCCGCTGATACTAAATGTGTTTTTCAGAGTGATGTGTGGTCTCAGACATTCTGTCTCCAACCGTAAGTGTTCAAAATGTCCGGTCAAAGTTAGATTCAAAGAGGGCGCTTTTGGTCCATTTGGTGAAGGTTTTTATGTTTTTTTTAATGTTTTTTAAAGATTTTCTTTCCGCATGTATAGGACACACTCACACACAATCACACACGCATACATATACATGCATGTACATGTACACATGCACAGCACGTAGGCACGCATACATACACACACGCATACACACAGAAATATATGTAGGAGCATACATATATACATACCCACCTACACACTCACACACACACATCCACCACTAACACGTCAGACACATATTGGTTAATTATTTTTATTTTTTATTTTATTTATTTATTTATTTTTTATTTTATTTTATTTTTTTTATTTTATTTTATTTTATTTTTTATTTTTTTTCCTACCAAAACCCGCATGTATATATGCGCTTAATCATTCAGACATAAGTACACGCACACACACACACACACACACACACACACACACACACACACACACACACACACACACACACACACACACACACAAGTAAGATTGAGAATAGGTAGGAGAAGATACATATACACACATATACACGCACATACACATATATATATACATATATGTATGTGCATACACACTCACAAACATCCACATACTATGTAGGCACATACACATACACACACATACACGCACATAGAGAGATATATGCAGGGGCTCACACATACGCGTATATCCATATCGACACGAACACATTTACCCACTCATACATATGCATACATATGTATATATATACACACACACATACAGATGCGTATACATTCATCCACCCATATATATATGGACACATGCACCCACAATCACACATACACATACATATTCATACATCCCACCTTATGTATATATTGGTTGAAGTTTTCTTTCTTTTCTAATCCAAGCACCTATGCATACATGTATTCGGTCACCCAAACATAAGTGCACGTACACGCCGTATTCTCCATCTTACTTGTGTGTGTGTGTGTGCGTGTACTTATGTCTGAATGATTAAGCGCATATATACATGCGGGTTTTGGTTGGAAAAAATATAAAAAATAAAAAATAAAATAAAATAAAAAATAAAAAATAAAATAAAATAAAAAATAAATAAATAAATAAAATAAAAAATAAAAATAATTAATCAATATGTGTCTGACGTGTTAGTGGTGGATGTGTGTGTGTGAGTGTGTAGGTGGGTATGTATATATGTATGCTCCTACATATATTTCTGTGTGTATGCGTGTGTGTATGTGTGCGTGCCTACGTGCTGTGCATGTGTACATGTACATGTATGTATATGTATGCGTGTGTGATTGTTTGTGAGTGTGTGCTATACATGGGGAAAGAAAATCTTTAAAAAACATTAAAAAACCCCATAAAAACCTTCACCAAATGAACCAAAAGCGCCCTCTTTGAATCTGACTTTGACCGGATATTTTGGACACTTACGGTTGGAGACAGAATGTCTGAGACCACACATCACTCTGAAAAACACATTTATTATCAGCGGAGGTAAAAGTAACTCCCATTTTAAAGAAAAACTTATTACGAAAACATCTGAAGAGAGCACACCCTAAGCTCGAAACGCGTTATAAAAATATTTTAAAATAAAAATATGATGAAAACCTTTAAAAAAAACCCACAATTGTTGATGGCTACACTCTTTTAAATATACATTTTTTTCTCTTTCTCTCGTTTGAACTACACAACCATCACTTTAAATATATATATATATATATACATATATATATATATATAAAGGAGATTAGAATAATAGTCTAAAGAGCTAAGTGTATTTTAATGTAATAGTGAAATTACTAGTTTAATTAAAATACAGGAAATGCTCGTTGTAATTTAGATATATAATAAGCTCGATAGTTAAATGTCCTAGAGCTAATTCAATATTAAGTAATGTGATTTATAATTTAAAAATTTTAAAAAAATTTAAAATTTAAAAATCAAAATTTAATTAAATTAAAAATCAGTTTCATAAGAAGGAACAACAACAAAGTCAATTATCTGTACGATCGTTTCGGAAATCCGTGCTTTTTATTTGTGGTATACATGAAGTCACGTAGAACAATTATACATGTTTTTTTTGGAAAGCACGGTCTCCTCATCAGCAAATTTAGGAGGATTTCTATTGAATTGAAAAGACACCAAAAATAAACCTAGCATTAAAAGTAAGGCAGATGAATCTGAAAAATTGAAGTAAAAGGTTTGGATTTAAAATTTATAAGAAAATTAATAAGAAAATTGGTATAGGTTAGAGATAGAAATGAGTAGAAAAAAAATATATTTTTTTGAATTTACATAATAAATTTGATTTAAAAATATATAGATATATAATTACCTTTTGGTTTTTCTTTTTTTGAAATCAGGAACTATATATATATATATATGTTTTTCGGTCAATCTTAAATCATTACATATTTTCGTTTCCTCAAACAAAGAAAAAATCATTTTCTCACGCGCCCACGTCGTTTCAAAACCCTTAACATCCAAATTATCTTCCATCTATTCGAACTCATGTAGCTTTTCCGTTCTATGCTTTGTCCATTAAATCTAAGTCATTACATTAATCCTAGATGTATCGCATTATTCCTCTTTTCCCAGGGTTTTATAAAAAAAACCCTTTTATTGCTTATTTGCAGCGTCTTCTTTTCGTTTCTTAATCCAAATACATTAAATGTTGTGATTCTTTTCTGTCTATATAACAAGGTAAAATAGAATTCATAATTGCATTCTGTTTTCAATTAAATCTACGCCCACAGTTAGTTATTCAGTTTTAAGCTTTGCCCATTAATATTAAGCCATTACATAAACTCGATATTCGTTGCTTTCTCTTTATAAAGGCTGTCATAAAAACCCGGATTGGTTATCCCGGTCTTTTCTGTTCGTATCTAAATCGAAATACATAAACTTTATTTTCGTTTTTCTTTTATTGATATACATTCATTTCTAATTTTTAACCAATCCATTTTATGTCGTTCTTTCAATTCTTAAACAAAATAAAACATCACATATTTGGCAATACTGACAACAAAAGAAAAAACAAACAAAAAATACAAGTATATAATAAATAATTGTTAGCTAAGGAAATATAGTGACTCCTCTACCTACCTGGATATTTGTTTGTGTTTATGATTGAAAGTATTTTTTGCTTTTACTTTGTTCAGTTGGAAGAAAAAATTATAATGTCGGCTAAAAATGTCACATCACGAGAGGATATAATACAGTTTATATATATACATATATATATATATATATACATACTGTGGAAGCAAAATCAAGACTTCAAACAGGGTGTTGATGGCAACAAAAAGTGTATTTCATTTTTTTTTACATGGAGATCACAACTTATCAAGGCCCGTAAGCCACTCGGGATAAGGGTTATTTTATGTACAATAATCAATGGGAAAATATCGTAATAATAGTTGGTATCGGAGATTTGATAAAGCGTCTTTCTTAAGGGGGCGATTAATCAGGAATTTGTTTATGTTGGACTTGAAGACGTCCAAGTTGTAGTCAGGTGGGAAACAGGCAGGAAGAGAATTCAACAGGCGTGCACTTCTCAGAAAAAAAGCTATGTTCATGGAATCTACGTTTTGATTTATGTACAGATAAAGAGTGGGGGAAAGTACTGACAGTGGTTTAAGCTAGACGAGTGTTTACCATGAAGAGTTAGCAAGGGGGGACCAAAGATTGGAGCTCGGACGAGCACTTGTCATGCGAATAACGATAAAACAAAGACATGCTCGCAACGTCTCTTCTATGGGAGAGAGGTTAAGCCACGAAGTCTATTTTGTATTTTGTCAAGGCAGGATAAGCTGTTTTTTGAAGCTCCAGCCCAGATGTGGCAGCAGTACTCCATCTTTGGACGTACTTGGCTTTTATAGAGATAAAGAATTGCATCAGTAGTGAGATATCTTCTGGAGCGGTAGAAGGATCCTACCATTTTCCCAGCGGCCCGGGCAACAGACTTTATATACGTGTTCCATTTCAGATCAGGAGTAAAAGTCAAACCCAGGAGCTTGTCAAAACATGAAACCTCCCCAATTGATGCTAGATGAGGAACAGAGCGTTGATGATGTAAAGTTAGGAGCTTGGTTTTGGATGCATTAAAGGTAACCAGCCATCTCTTCCCCCACTGGACGACGGACTCAAGATCAGAGGAGAGGGAATCAGAGAGAGAGAGCTTTATCATTTACGGCCTTTGATGTGTTGCCGTAGATGGTTGTGTCATCAGCATAGATGTCAACGAATGAATTTAGTATGTGATTTGGGAGATCATTGATGTAGATCAGGAAGAGAGTTGGGGCAAGGATGAACCCCTGAGGGACTCCAGCATTAATACTGTGGGCCTCTGATTTCTGCCCATCAACCACTACTCTTATGAACCTATCAGAGAGAAATGATTTAATGATTGAGAAAACATTTCCAGTTATACCATAGCTGGAAATCTTGTGAAGTAGGCCCTTTATGCTAAACCTCATCGAAGGCCTTTGATATGTCAAGAGCAATTGCCCTAGAAAGAAAGCCTTTGTCGAGATATTCACTAATCCTATGGGATATAACTGTTAGCACATCAGCAAATCTAGCAGAACGGGAACCATATTGCATGTCACTAAGGAGGTTATTTCTGCTGAGGTGGTTGACTACTTCTTTATTTAATATGGATTCCAGTAACTTATTCATGACACACAAGAGGTTTATTGGTCTGTATTGAAAATGGGATGATTTATCACCTGAGTTCTTGAATACAGGAAATACTGACGAGGTTTTCCAGGGTGTTGGAAAGCACTTCTCTTTAAGGCAACGCTTAAACAGTTTTGTAAGTATGGGGGGGGGGGCAAGTTCTGGTCGAAGCTTTTTCAACATTATAATTGGAATGACGTCTGGGTCAGTTGCTTTACTGGAATCAAGGTTCTTGATTAGTTTGGCGACCTCATGCACAGATATTTGTATGTTGGATAGGGTGTTGTCTGTTGTAGAAGGAAATATGGGGAGTTGATGGCCTTCATAGCAGAGGGTAGAGTTAGCTGCAAAGTTCTTGGCGAATAGTTTGGCCTTGTCTGATGCTGATGAGATGACCTCAGGTCCATTGATGATCGTTGGGATGGAACGCACGCTTCTATTCAGGATCCTGTTTGCTATTTGCCAAAACTGGTGGGAACCAAGCCGCTGCTCAGCTACTTTGGATTTGACGGACTGAGCATATAGCTCTCTTGCATTTTTTGTTACTCTTTTACAGTGATTGCTGGCAGTCCTGAAGGCAGCTTTAGTCTCAGTACATCTATTACGTTGGTAGCTATGGAAAAAGTGATTTCTGTGCACAGTGGCAGCGGCACATTCTGGGGAGAACCATAGCTGGCTGTTAGGTTTTTGTTGGAAGTTTTTGATGGTATGAATCGGTCTATGCCTACAGTTAACCATTCGGTCAGGCCTGATACTATAGACAATACATCCTTTTTAAAAATGGAGTGCAGATGTAGATCAGATATGAAGGTACGGAAGCTATCCCAATCAGCCATAGAGTATCGATATACAGTACGGTGGAGAGGTATATCTGAAGATTTCATTTTTATCTTAACTGATACAACTGTGTGATCGCAGGATCCCAGGGGAGAAAGGACGGAACATGAATATGAACCTAGCTCGGTGGGGAGTTACAATTGTTTCCATGTCCGGTCGAACAATTTCACACATTATATCGTTTGAAAATTTTCCAAATTCAGCATTTCTTCAGACTTTATGAATAAACACACTTTTGACAATAGAGCATTTTTGAAGAGAAAGAAAAGAAAAATTCTGCTAACGGTAAAAGCATGTGAGAAACATTTACCTTTGCTGTAGTTACGGAAAAGTCCATTTAAACAATAATATATTGCCTAATTTTCGTATCTTTATTTAAGAACAGAGTCATGAGAAGTTTTCACAGAAAAACCTAAGCCATTTAACAATTTTTTATATATCCCATTCGTTGAGTTCCTAAATTAGATTTTGCTGTTTCTTTATTTTCCAATAATTAATTTATTTTATGAAAAGAGTTTTTTCATTTTTATTTCTATAATAATAGTATGGCCGTAGCAACCTTGCAGTAACATGAGGATATAGTTTCTATTATTTTAAACCGGGTAAGAAATGTAAATAATGTATAAAGCTCATCTAAAAATGAATTTTTTGACCATAACGGTAAGCATTTTTGTATTCAGTTGTAGCAGTATTGACGGTGAAATAAGTGGTACCCTCTTCACATCAATAAAACAACTTAACAATTAAACTATTTTTTATTAAAGATTACATTATCAATATTGGGGGCTGAAAATAAGTTTAATTGATTTTGTCATCTGCCGTCTTAAGTTGGTAAAATCAATGCTGATTTACTTATTTTCTTACTTCACTGCCTGTTCTAAATGTTTTTACCCATAAATGCAGGAGTAGGCATCTTCTCATCGGAGTGAAACACATTTGTAGCTATTGGGTGGTTTTGCTGTCAGAATAATAATTAGTGGATATACAATGTTTTATTTAGATACCCAAGAATACAACACACGAATTATAGGACATGAGCAGCATAAGTGATTGATAACATATGATTTAAACCCATGGGTAAAAACCAATTTTTTAAGATTAAAAACATAATTTATATCCTTAATTTGTTAAATAATCCATCGTAGCACGTTCTGGATCTGTCTGATTAAATACATTATTAAATCATAGACACCTTCTAGTAATAAATGAACTGAAAATAGTAAACGACCTGGATTATCTCCCTTTAACTGTTATAGGAAATAAAATTCACCCAGTTTCCAACAGAATTAACTAGTAGCAATTAACAACACAATTGGATTATCTCTCTTCATAAGTGTCTTTAGAAACGATATAAAAACATTCAAGTAGAATGACAATAAATTTTAAAACATTAAATAATAATAAATAGATTAGAAAACCTCACTCGAAACATTGTACAAGGATTTTTATATATAATACAACCTTTTTATTTATTCTCATATTCAATTAAACTTTAAACCTAAAATGGTCTTAAATCGAAGTACTACAATAACGATAATCTGTAAACATTACTTGCCACTAATACGAAACTAAAATTAACCGTAACGTTATTGCAAGATTGTTACGGCCATAATATAAATATAGAAATAAAAATAAAAAAACTCTTTTTATAAAAAAGAAATGATAATTATTGGAAAATAAAGAAACAGCGAGATCTAACTTAGGAACTCAACGAATGGGATATATATATATATATTTAAATGGCTTAGGTTTTTCTGTGAAAACTTCTCATGACTCTGTTTTTAAATAAAGATACGAAAATTTGGCGATATATTAATATTTAAATGGGCTTTTTCGTAACTACAGCAAAGGTAAATGTTTCTCACATACTTTTCCCTTTTTTCTTTCTATTCAAAAATGCTCTATTGTCAAAAGTGTGTTTATTCATAAAGTCTGAAGAAATGCTGAATTTGGAAAATTTTCAAACGATATAATGTTTGAAATTGTTCGACCGGACATGGAAACAATTGTAACAGAAAATGAAATACACTTTTTGTTGCCATCTACACCCTATTTGAAGTCTTAATTTTGTTTCCACAGTATATAAATGCTCAATCATGAAATATGATAATTTTGTAGCTTACTCCTTAAGTCAACTCTTTCTGGCTTAAAACTCATTGGTATATGAAAACTTACTGAATTACACGAACTCAGTATATTACATATAAGTCTATATATTTGCATATATATATATATTTCTGTAGAAATATATTTTCTTATAATATATATCAATCCTTATTAAAGAAGCTCAATGTAATTACAGAGCAATATAGAGATTGGTATAGCGCTACGAAACAGATACTGCCAAGAATTGTATATATCAACTGAATTAAAGGAATAAATTATTAGATGGTCAACATCATGAATTTTGCAATATAACTTTTTGTCATTCATTCTCTCTCTCTCGCTCTCTCTCTCTCTCTCTCTATATATATATATATAAAGATATATATATATATATATATTATTTAATTTATCAGCATAAAATTTCATAGATTATACTATTTTATGTATCGATTTTCGCCAGCGCTCAAACAGTGAGTAAAGGAAGATATAGGTATTAAAAGGACCCGTCAGTCTTTACAAGGATAAAACACGGACAATACGATGTATTAGATTGACAAAAAGTTCTTACAGAATATTTATTTTTGGTTTTCAATGCTGCATTTTCAAATAAGTTTTCGTTATAATACCTTTACTTTATATCTCATTTTAAAGAGCGTTTTTCGTTACAATCGTTTTAAAAGAATTATCGCTACTTTTCAGAACGTTGAATACAAAACAGCAAAACGCAAATTCGCACAACTTTTTCTCATTTCAATTCAGGCTAGGCCGAAAAGCTGCCGAAACAGCTAGCAATATCAATTAAGCGTTTGATCCAGGAACCACTACTGAACGCAGAACACAATAGTGGTTTTAGAAATTTCGTGGCGGCGACGAGTCTTGAAGATGATGAGCGTAGTCGTCGGCCATCGGATGTTGCCAACGATCAATAAAGTCTTAGTCGAAACCAGTCAACACACAACTGTACGAGAACTTGCTTCTGAACTATATACGACCTTTTCCAACCACCTCAAAGAGATTGGAAACTCAACTTAACTGGATAAATAGGTTCATCACGAATTGAAAGGCATAAAAAAGAAACACCGTTATAGAGTTATCTTTGAGAAACGAGTCGTTCTTGTGTAAATTCTTTTACACAACAAGAATGACTCGTTTCTCGAAGAGGCTGTGACTTACGATAAAACGTGGGTTCTTTATGAAAACCAGAGACTGGTCTCATCCATTACATTTTTTGAATGCAGAAGAAATCATTATGGCGAAGTACTATCAAAAAACAGATGAAATGCATAAAAAAGTTCGGCAAGAACACCCAGCATTAGTCAACAGAATAGGCCCAATTCTGATCCATGATAATGCATGACTGTACGTTGCTAAACCTGTCTTGCAGAAGTTAAACGAATTTGACTATGAAACTCTGCCATATCCGCCAAATCCTCCAGATCTCTTACCTAGCGACTACGACTTTTTCAAACACCTCGACAACTTTCTGAGTAAAAAATGCTTCAAAAGCTAAGGGATAAAAAACGGCCTTCATCGACAACAGAACGCAAAAATTTACGGTATTGATTTTGCGTTAGAAAAAGTGTGTTGAATTTTCTGGTGCTTATTTCTATCGATAAATTTTTGTTTGAGCCGAAATATGTTTATCAAGATTTCAAATGTAAAAACCGCTAGAACTTTGTTGTCAACCGAATAGCTTAATTTCCATATTTTCATAAACTTATATATATATATATATATATATATATATATATATATATATATATATATATATATATATATATATATATATATACTATTACTATAATATTTTGTGAATACCTACAGCCACTAGTGTTTCATCCTTTCGAAAAGCATCAGTGCAAGGTGTCTTGATTACAGCCGGTCGGGTGATTCAAAACCGGCAATAAAGTCATCTTTGACTCCCTTAGCAAGGAACAAACCCACACAGCCAACTTTAACCGCGATAAATGTTGAAATATAAATGTTCATAGTGCTCTAATGATTATAACATCATAATCTACGCATTTCAACCGACTTTCATTTCAACTGTGAAGTGCTCAACAATAAGAACCGAGTTCTTAAATGGCTGACATAATAATAATAATAATTATAATAATAATAATAATAATAATAATAATAATAATAATTTTTTTTATTTTTCAAATACCATATATACATACCTACGTGATGGCCACACATTTGTTTTCGAACATTGCCATTACTTGATATAGCACACAAAAAAGATATAAAGAAACACGAAAACATTCAGTGATGGGCCGCACGAAGATGGCTTTTAAGCCCTGCCAAACTTTGGCATTTCTTGGCACACATTGTGCAAACATGTGCACCACTAGCAACACGTTCTTGATGTTGTATAATCAAATGCTGCTTCAAACCACCTGCTGTTTTGTACATCCGCCCGCAGTTGACACAGGTTAGCTCTGTCAACACAAGACTGCTTTCTGGCACACACACATAATATATATATATATATATGTGTGTGTGTGTGTGTATAGTAGGTATGTCTGTATGTTTGTGTATTTGTTTATATATCATTCAATACTAAACTAATTAACCGATCATTATGAATTTTGGAAATCTGCAAAGGGTTTTAATGTGATATATATTTAGTTTTATTTAGTTTCATGCAATTCGCTTAAAACGGGAGTGGACGTGACTCGTGAAAATTCAAATCCTTCTGATTTACATGAAATTTTAAAAAACAAATACAGAGAATTCAACTTTAAAAAGACCATCTCTTGAAACTGATTATTACTTTAGTAACTCATCCGTCAATCCACCGGTCCTTTGCAGGTCTAATGACAGTAAGAATACAATTAGGAATTAATGAAGAATTCTATTCACTCTGACGGAACGAGAGCAAGCTATTTTCTCCCGAATAAAATAAAGAATTCCGTTCTGAATTCCGTACAGATCCCCGAGTTCGGCAGAAAGATTCCTGAGTTCAACAAAGTACATCTGAAAGGGGTTGGAGGTTAGATTGATCTAAACGTTGCGAGAATAACATCCAAGATTAGAAGGTTGTTTGAATAATCCAAATAATGAAACTTATCAAACTTTCATCTCATGATTTCATCGCGATAAAAGTTAGATGAGCATTACAATTCTAAAAACAAGAATAACTTTGTAACGTTGATATTCTGAATATTGTTACTATTTGTATGCAGAAAATATACGCAGGAATAAAGTAACATCCTATTTTTTGCTTATAAGGGAAGCCTAATTTCTATTATTTACATTAAAGAAAGCACAGTCTAAAAATTAGAAAATAAATGGATTAAATTGATAAAAATTATAACGTTACTAAAAAATATTAAATTGCTAATGATAAATACGCACCCGCTTAAATGATTTCAAATGCATTATCTAGGATTGATATGCAGTCGCTTGTATCATTTTAGTTAAACAACATTGCAATTCGTTGTTCGAAATAAGATATTTTACTGAGTATTATGATATAAAAAAATTTAAATAAATTAATCGTTTAATATGATTTTTAAGCATATTGTTTATTTGAAATTTGAAGCGGATAGAAACTATTTTTCATTAATATCTAAATCTTATTGACAAAATGTCTTCATTTCTACCATCATCCTTGTCGGATATCTTATTTTATAAAGGAATTCAATTGAATTACGTTTTGTTCTGATCAACACAGAATGAAATATTGCTTTTCCCAGGAGGAGCATGTAGACGACAGAATTTATTTTTAGCTTTTTGTTGTTTTTAATTATTTGAAACAATTTGAACGTCTGAAAAAAAAATCAGACAAATCATATCTGACCCATTTTGTAGTACAATGACCGACCTTACAATAAGGAAATGATAAAAAATCGACGTTATTTAATAAACGTTTTTCGATCTATGCTGAAAATAATAATTACGTTGTCATTATATGGCTTACAAAAGCGTCTAAAATATCATCAAAACGTCATTTCCACTATTTGAAGTAGTCTAAGCAATTTTAAATTTCCGACGGCGAATATCCGGCACAATAGCAACGCCTTACCATACAAATTGAAAAGTACCTTTTACGCCTTTACATTGTCAGTACGAAAGTTTATGACTGTAATAAAAATTTATAAGCAGAAAATCAATGTTATCATTTATTTTCGTATCTAATATATCTATATTCCTATAGATTTGAACATTTGCATATATTCATATTAAAACCAGTATTTTCTATTTATTTAAAAAGAAAATACAACTTTCTTATTTCTATTATAGGACCTGGCATTGCATTCATCCGTAAATGATCGAGATAATTTGCATATTCTTTAAAACATTCATTTAATTAGTTGCCTATTAGATTTTTTCGGTTTTCTTATAGGATGATCATTTTTAGTTAATTATTACATGATTTATTCTTGCGTAATATTTGCGTAAAAAGTTATAGTAAAAAACAGCCCCTTTCTATGTATATTTATGTATGCGTATATATATATTTGTTTGACATTTTTTCCTATCAACCTCCTCTGTCAGTTTTTGGTCTACGGACATGAAATTTAATATATAGAGTATTCAAACCTATGCGAAATTTCATATTTGGGTTTTAGCCGGGGAAAATCAGTGAAAAATGTGATAATAAAAAATGGAATTTGCGAGGTGAAAGTCGAAAGACGGCATTAAGAATATGCATTCGCAACTTAATAGCCTTTGGTTCATGCTTTAATTTTTAGCCTTACAGCAAAAATGTCTTCATAGCTCAGGCATTTATGTTAAAGGAAAAAAGTGAATCGTAAGCTAAACGTTTTGATTTCGATTCTTGGTGGAGGCCCATGAGCTATTTTTTTAAAACTTTAAAATCATTTATTGGGTCCTATATAATCTAATATATAAACGGTTATATGTCTGCCTGACCGTCGGTCTTTTTGTCTGTCTTTATATTTTCAAATTCTACGTTCTCCGAAATTAAAAGTCAAAGAGCGGCGATAGGAGCCTCAAATGATTGTTTTTACGGGCGTTCTTTTATGGATCTTTAGCCGGTTAAAATAGTGTTTAATGAGTCGAAATTGGGTCAAAATTTAATACAGAACGTTAAACATTTTTTACATTAATCTTAGTTTATTTTTTTATTTGTAATTTTTAATCGACTTATATGAGTATCACGTTAGTGCAGTGGTAACGTCACCAGCTTCGAATGTTACAGTTTCGGTTTCGATTCTAGCTGATGGCACCTCCATGATTTTTTTTTACAAATCAGGACTCTATAATAATATCGTATTTAAGCGTACGTTACCCCCGAGCAATGTCCTCTCTCGCTAGTATAATAATACATACGAAGTTTGCATTAATCAAAATATAATAATTTAGCGTATTTTACGACCGGGCAATGCCGGGAGGGCAGCCTGCTTGTATATACATTCATACATTATATATATATATATATATATATATATATATATATATATATATATATATATATATATATATATCATAACTTAAATTTTACTTCTAACAAATACTTTAAAGTACGAGGGGATTTCAAAAGGAATGATTCCTATTTATCTCTTATTTGCCTGTCTGTCTTTTCTTATCCCTGTCATGGACTTGCGCCAGAAGGCAAGATTCGTCATTAAATTATTGGCTTAATTAATTCAACACCCTACAAGAATGTAGGGAAAACATCGGGAACAAAATGAGGAAGTTAAATCGCAATCCAGAGATTCTGCAAACTGTCATGGACAGTGATTTAGAAAGAGCACAAATATGCGAAGCTGAAAATAGGCAATATTTAAAAGACATTATTATTTTATAAATACAGATAGTTTAAATTTTACATTTTCTTAAAAAAACAAACAAACTTCCCAATGTCTTATTCAGATTGTGTTAAAATTGCTTGCATGTGTGAGAATGGTTGTTGCTATGTTGAAAAATAGAATGGTAGAATGATTGTTGATATGTAGAAAAATTAATTCTGTTGTAGAATAGGCCGCTCGTTTTAATGTTATCACTCCCGTCTTTGTAGCTCTTCAAGATTTTTGAGTTTAAAACAAAACGGCCATGCACAACTATTGTTCATATCTGGAATGAATATATTTAGAATAGAGGTGACTATATAGAAAATATATATTTTGGAGTAAAAAATTTCCCTCATTTTAATGGTACCACTTCAGTCTTCGTAGCTCTGAAACTTTTTGAGATAAAATATAGGAGGCTTTAATTTTGGAACTGCTCCGTATGTAAAACCATTTTAAAATTTCCTGTTCGTGTATAAATAAAGAAAATATGTTTGAATTTAGTTAAGTCGAATAATTATTAGCGTAAGATGATAATAGTGATGAATATAATAATGACGTGGATGGTGTAGATGATTATTTTTGTTTGGAAAGCCGTAGTACGTGGAAAGACTGAGAAGTCAGGTACAGCTGACCATATCTGGAAAGAAAAGGCAAACCATCTACCATTATGGGACGAAGTAAAAATTATAGACAGAGAGAAACGGTGGAGATTAAAACGACCGAAAGAAGCAGCACATATGCTGGGGAATAACCAACTGCTAGGTAGACCTAGTATAGAATTTAATACGATATGGGAACCAGTAATTATAAAGAATAGATAATATATACAAGTAATAAGTAAAAACGTTAATATATACAAGTAATAAGTATAGAGATAGATATACATTAATATATAGTAATTAGTAATAAATGGTGATAGTTACAACTAGAAATAAAAATAGGTTTAAGGCTTTTAAAATTCGTACTAGAATTGTCCGCAAGGACCCGTGGCGCAGTGGTTAGAGTACTGTGAAAAATTAAGTTTAAAAGTGATATTCTCTTGAAGGTTCAATTCTTAGTGTGGGCGACCGAAAAATACATTTGCGAATTACTTAGGATCTCTATCCAGTCATGGCTTACCGAACAAGAGCACGCTGCCCCCGTGAAGTAAATAAAGGATTCCGCTCGAAATTCTGTTCAAATTCCTGAGTTCGACAGAAACATTCCCGAGTTGGACAAGATACACCTGAAGAAGGTCGAAGGTTATATCGACTGAAACGGTGTGAAAATCACACTCAAGATGAGAACAATACATATAACCAATCCTCATCTCAAAAATTCGCAAACATTGTTATCATTATTATTATTAGCATTATTTATATTAGCATTATTATAATCATTATCATTATTACTATTATAAGTAATATTGTTGAGCTCAGAAATCTTTAGGAATTTCGAATGGAACACTTTACTTCATTTATGAGGTTGATGTGCTCTCGCTCTGTCAGGCATAACCGAGTAGAAGTCTTGAATAATTCATAATCACGTACTTAGTCTCGTCCGTGCTGACAATTGAAACTTTAACCCGTATCAAACTATTACTTAAAACTGATTATTGCTTAGCACTTTTATCCGTGTCTCTACTCGTCCTTGTGGACCAAAATGTAAGAATAACATTTACAGCGAAAAAAGTAATTAAAAGAATTCAAATAATGCAGGTTTGTTTTTTAATTAGTAAAATCACCCAATACAAGAATTGAAGAACAACAGATGGAAGAATAAGCCAACAGTTTTACAATGTTTTCGCCTACAAACAATTTATATCAAATAGCATATATATATATATATATATATATATATATATATATATATATATATATATATATATATATGACTACTTCATTTAATCACATGAATTAATATACAAAAGTATAAATTTATGCGTAAACTTTAAGTATTTACTTCAACAGTGCTCAATAGTAGATAGAGCTAGGTAGTAAGTTATAAAATATATATGGCAATTAAGCTACACAGAATATTCCGCGTTTCATCCACTCTAGGATTCATCAGGATTATGCCTATATATATATATATATATATATATATATATATATATATGTGTGTGTGTGTGTGTGTGTGTGTGTGTGTGTTTAGAGATAGATAGATAGAGAGAGATCGAACGAGAGTGAGAAAGAGAGAGCAAGAGAGAGAGAGAGAGAGAAAGAGAGAGAGCAAGAGAGAGAGGTGGAGAAACATTTTAGTTCGTGTAAAAGGCCCGTTTTCTTAGAATGAGGGCCTTATGCCAAACTCCAAGAGTAATTGTGGTATTGTGGTGATTTGTGGCTCTTTCCTTCACTTTGGTGAGCATGCGTCATATAGGTAATTCCACACTCAGTGTCTGGGTCATTATATGTACATCTCGTGGTTACTTGATATGAGGTTAGGATGGGATACGATACAATTATATAAATCATATTGTACCAAACCCTGATCGCATATCAAGTAACCGCAAGACGAATTATTTTTTTAGAAAGGCAGCCTCATCAGAACGGATCCTCACAATGTCTTACATTGTAAGGAGTTGGCTTGATAATGCTGAATTTAAACAAAGATCGCAGCAGGAAAATGTATTCATATGTGTAATCAATAATGTTTGTATGAAAAAATGTACTACTTATATATAGTTGAGTAATAATTATTCATATATGCATAGAGACACTAGTGTTTTATGCTTAAGCAATCGTCAGTTTAGGAGATGACAATTACTGCCGGTCGGGGGATTTTAACCCAGCCACGAAGCTACCTTTGACCCCTTTTGCTAAGCCTTTACCTCCGAGCCACCAAATTACAGCTACGTTAATGAAAGTAATTAATAACTAATAAACGCACAATTCGGGCGCAGACATTAAACAATCCAGAGTGTTCGGACGACGGACTCGTGAACGTTTCACACACACACACACACACACACACACACACACACACACACACACACACACACACACTCACACACACACACACACACACACATATATATATATATATATATATATATATATATATATATGTGTGTGTGTGTGTGTGTGTGTGTGTGTGATGGGACGATTTTAATATTTTTTCGACTTTGTTACAATTACCAATTCCGTACTAAATTTCCGATTCCGATACAATTACCGATTCCGATTCTTTATAAATCTCTAAATACAGGGTGTCCAAAAAGTCACTAATCTTTGTCATTTTACCATTAAAGATTATATTTTTCTCTATTTCAAATATTTTGCAGATAATATTTTGGATATTAATTATGGATAAATATAGCATTGAATAACGTACGCAAGTTGTAAAAATTTTTGTTTTCAAAATCAGGGGTCAATTGTTTTGACAGTGAGCTTATCGTTAATCAGACTTAACTTGCCCTGATTTTTCTTGTGAGGATATCTTTAAGAAAGAGTCTTTGTTAACAAGAGTCCATGTTAGCAAACGCCAAACCCTGCAAGAATTGAATGAAAACATCAGGAACGAAATAAGGTAGTTAAATCGCAATCCAGAGATTCCACACTCTGTCATGGATAATGTTTTGGATCCACGAAGCTGAAAATGGGCAACATTTAAAAGACATTATTTTTCACAAATAAAGATAGTTTAAATTTTGCATTAAAAATATTCCAATGTCTTAGTGAGATTGCCTTAAAATTACTGAAAAATATCATCAAACTTAAACAATCTCTTTTAAGTTGAAAGCCCTTCATTAGCTTTTTGGACACCTTGTATTTAACTATAAAGTAAAGTATGTTTTCCCGATTACCGTAAAAACACATGTTAAATGTGCATCTATTATCTCCAAGGTAAAAACACACATACGAGGGGGTGATTTTAATTTCAATGGTAGTTTAAAATCAACAAATATTTATTATTACTACCTGCAGTGCACGATTTCGTTTTAAAAAAATCAAAATAAAAAAAGATAGCTTAAGCAAACGTTGTTGACATCGAAAAATAGACACATATTTTTCCGATTGCTATATTCCCAACAATTCGGATTTTTCCGACTTCGATTGACCATCCCAACACACACACACACACACACACACACACACATACATACTAGCAAAACGCCCAGCATTGCCCGTCGTAAAATACGCTTAAATATGATATTTTGATTAATGCAGATTTCGTATTTATTATTATAGTATATTACAACCAATATATAGCAATGATTTAAAAAGTTAAAAAGAAAAAAAATGAATCGTGTGCCACCACCGAAAATCGAAACCAAAACGTTTAGTTTACGATTATTTCTTCCTTCGTCGTTAATTACTGAACTATGAGGACATTTTTGCTGCACGGCTAAGAATTAAAACATGAACCAATAGCTACTACGTTATGCATGCATATTAATAATACTGGCGTTTGTACCTTCACCTGGTAAATTTATTTTTTTTATTTTCACACTTTTTGTACAGATTTTTTTTTGCATAGGCCATACAACAAAAAACGTTGTTACGAAGCATACTCTCCACCTCTCCGACTCGAGTTCAATATCACATCACATAAAAAACATGGCTGCCGTCATTCCGAATTTCAAAGAGTCATGGTTGAAAATACTACAATCTTACAAAGCGATAATAATATAAATAGATTGGAAATACTGGGAGTTTTGTATATAAAGACAAAGAAACCTCAGAAAAATAATTTAAATTACGAATGCAGTCGAAATATTTCACAATGCTTAGGATCGTAATTTTTCAGTATGTGCATACAATGGATTAGGAAAAAATAAAGCAATTCGACTTTATGTAAATATCAATGTGAACATTCTCCCCATGTAAAAAAATTGTCCGCCCACCTTATTCTTAATTAGCCACCACGTGACCATGGCAATATATATATATATATATATATATATATATATATATATATATATATATATATATATATATATATATGTATATATATTTATATATATATATATATATATATGTATATATATATATAGTAATTTATAAAATATATATGGTGATTAGGCTACACTGAATATTCGGCGTTTCATCCACTCTAGGACTCCTCAGGCGCATAAGCCTGAGGAGTCCTAGAGTGGATGAAACGCCGAATATTCAGTGTAGCCTAATCACCATATATATTTTATAAATTACTAACTAGCTCTACCTACGTATTAAGCACTTTTGAAGTAAATACTTAAAGTTTACGCATAAATTTATACTTTCGTATATTAATTTTATGTGAGTAAATTAAGTAGTTATATATATATATATATATATATATATATATATATATATATGATACCAAACGTAATTTTTATAACACAACTTTAAGAAATAATATTCCTGAGGATGATGGAAGTGTGTCAATCGAAAACGCTCGCTAAACAAACATACGGATCCGACCTAAATACTTTTGAAAAAACACAAAAAGAATTTTTTGGAGAAAGTAAAAAAGAAGATAGTGAAACAAAAGAATTCCGTGATTTTCAATTTTTTTATTATTTTTTTTTTTTGTTCAATTTTCACCCCAAACAAGGCACAGTGCCACTTTGAAGCAGGGGGCTACTATCAGGGACTTAATTAGCGGTGTCATTTTGAAGGGAAATGAGTAGAAAGATGTTTATTAACATTACACTTGAACTTCTGCATATCATTGCAGTTGGGAAAGCAGAATCCCGGAAGGGAGTTCCAAAGACCCGCAGTTCTGGGGAAGAAACTATTGGAGTAAAAGGCTTTCTTGCACCTAGGGATCTCTACTGTAAAGGGATGAGACTTAGTAGCTTGTTGGGTTTGTCGGGGGTAGTTACGTCGGGGAGATACAAGTGTTTGCAGTTCGTCAGAGCATTCACCATTGAAGTATTTGTAGAACAGGCAGAGGGATGCAACATCTCGTCGATGAGACAGAGGCTGAAGCCTAGATGACAGTTCAGGACCTATCAGGTTGGCGACTCTCTTTTGAACCCTGTCCAGGAGCGAGAGACAAGAAGCACTAGTCCAGATGTGACAACATTACTCCATACATGGGCGAATGGTTGCCTTATAGAGGTATAGGATACTGTCAGGCGTAAGTAGTTTCCTAGCACGGTAGAGGGAGCCAACCTTCCTTGCAGCAGCCTTGGCAATGCTCTCAATGTATCTATTCCAGTTCATATTCCCTGTAAACGTTAGGCCGAGGAGTTTAAAAGAAGTACTTTCAGGTAATGTGTTCTTGGCCATTGCTATTGGTGGCAGAGAAGGTTTCTTGTAGTTATTGAAGGAAACAAGCTTAGTCTTAGCAGCAGTGAATGTGACCAACCATTTTTGTCCCCATTCCACTACGGATTGGAGGTCATCCTCTAGCGTTTCTGCCATTTCCTTTGATATGTGTTCATTTGTTTTCCCCTCATATCTGTTATAGAGAGTGGTGTCATCGGCAAATATACCCATCTCCGAAACAATTTTATCAGGGAGGTCATTTATGAATAACAGGAATAATAGAGGTCCAAGGATAGACCCCTGAGGTACTCCCGCATTTATGTCGTATTGTTTGGATGTACGACCGCCGAGGACAACTTTGATTTTTCTATTACTTAAGAAGGATTTAATTATATTATGAATTCTTCCAGTGATTCCATATGATCTAATTTTCCTTAGAAGACCATCGTGCCATACCCTGTCAAAAGCCTTAGATATATCGAGGGCCACCGCTCTACCCTCCCCTGTTTTATCCAATGAACGGTATATACGTTCAGAAACTACAGTTAAGATATCTGCTGTTGAACGGGCTTGCCTGAATCCATATTGTTTGTCAGTCAGGAGTTTAGCAGCTGTTAGGTGCTGGACTAGGGCTTGATTAACTAAGGACTCAAATATTTTGGCGAAAAGCGGGAGGAGGCTAATGGGGCGATAATTTAGTGGGTCAGTTCTTTCACCAGAATTCTTGAAGACTGGTACCACAGAGGCGGTTTTCCAGTAGTCGGGAAAACAAGATTCGTTAAGGCATTTATTGTAAAGTTTGGACAGAACTGGAGCAATCTCGGCAGAGCATTTTTTTAATAGCACAGCCGGGATGAGATCTGGTTCACATGCTTTTGAGGTGTCTAAGTTTTTTATAATAGCATGTACCTGAGAAGGGGTGATGTTCAAATCGTCTAGTGAGGCGTCTGTTCGCAGAGGAAAATCAGGGAGTGAGTGGTGTACCGAGTTCAGTGTGGAGTTTGAGGCAAACCGACTGGCAAGCAGATTAGCCTTGTCAGTTGCCGTGCATTACATTTATCTCAATGAAAATATGCTGCCTAAATATACCCAATATCTATCTATCTATCTATCTCTCTCTCTCTCTCTTTCTCTCTCTCTCTCTCTCTCTCTCTATATATATATATATATATATATACTACACAATCACGTTGCCACACTCATTCCCTCCAGATCACCGATGTTATGCAACGTAGAGCTTGGCCAGCACCAGATGTGTGACTATGTTAGAAGGCTAGGTTCTGTATGTACCGCGCCAAATCATAGAATTTCCCCGTTGGTATCTGGGGGCGCATTAATTTGCTGGGAGAGATGCACCCTCAGTCTTCGTTAAGACATACATCTAAGAGAATGAAACTTTTATGTAAAAACCTGCGGTTTGCTGTACACTCTGTCCAGTGGCAATCAGCTGCACCGACAAAGGTTAGCAGTAATTACCAAAAAGTGTGGCTGGTTTTGCATAAAGCCTTCAATCTTATAAACAATGATCTGCGTGGATTTCTGAGCAACTTAGTTATTGTGGCCGAACCTCATACGTTGAAATCGATGGGAGAGTCCATCATGTCTGTATCAGCATTTCTCCTTATACAAGTTCGCTCGCCCATAAGTTTAAATACGTATGTCACGTGGAAAATCATATCTACCACATTCTAACTACAATCCCGGTTTAAACTGGACATTCTGTACAGATGTCCGGAATTCTTATATCATGCACTTTACGCAACCATTGTAAAATTCAATTAAAACATGGTACTTGATAGTTTATTTCGCGGCAAACCCATTTTCATACTCTGTAAAAAAAATTGTCTTTCTATTAAAGGGCAATCATTGACTCAGTGTCGTGAGGTTTCGTGCTTGAGGTGGATTTTCATCCATTGTATCGACATGATCGCACCACTAATGGTTCTTATAAACTTACATCGACATTTACGGTAATACCAAAAAGTTGATTCGTTTTTCATACTCTGTAAAACATTAATACCAAAAAGTTGATTCTTTTTTCATACTCTGTAAAAAAAAATTATCTTTCTATTAAAGGGCAATCATTGACTCAGCGTCGTGAGGTTTCGTGCTTGAGGATGATTTTCATCCATTGTATCGACATGATCGCACCACTAATAGTTCTAATGAACTTACATCGACATGTACGGTAATAGTTGATTCTTTAAAAATATGTTTCAACTTAGTTTTTGTATTCAAATGCGGAATACGAATTCCGTATGTCATATTTATACGCATCGTGGATAATCAACAATGTCATACATATATCAACAATGGAGATTTGGTATCTGTCTATGCTAAGTCGGAATAATATTATTACATCTATAAATAATGGAAAGTTTATATCTGTTTAAACATTTTCTGAGTTTTGTAAATGACCAAGCCGTGTCGCGAGCGTGACGTCACAGCAGTATCGAGAAAAAGCAAGAAACAAAGCAGAAAGGAGAAAAGCACGTGGCAAAGCGGAAGATTGTAAGTACGCGTCGACACCGCAGTTTTTTATTTAATTATGTGGCAGCGCGACAAGAACTTTAATTCACGATGAAAGACTCAGTAATTCTCCGAACGTTCAAAGTTGTCGGGCGACCGTATAGAGCGGAACGAATTATAAATATAACAGCTGGTTATGGCTGCAGACTAAAAATAGTTAATTGACATCCATGGCAGGAATGGCTTGGAAATTATGTGGAGCTTGATGTGGAAACGACCGGTAATAAACACTTTTTGTTTCCACTGAAGAAAAATCAAGTCGAATTTCTTTCCATTTCTTTGCGAGACATTCGTGTTCAAATGTAACTACACCCTTACAGTGCGACATGTATTCACTTATCAGCAGTTTTCACTTATACTTCACTGTACAAAGTTTACATATATGTTTGCGTAGGTCTATGTATATTCACTCCTAAGATAATCACTCGATTATTATGTAATTAATTTTGATCAACATTGAAGTAACGATTCTATAAATTAAGTTTAGTATCATTACATATTTTTTTAC
>NC_136498.1:10335826-10363326 GCF_053919585.1 Euprymna scolopes
ATGGAACCGAGTGACTGTGTGTCAGCCATTTTTCTCGAGCGCTTTCGATCCGTGATCGTCCTCAATAGTATTATTTTTGTTGTTTTTATATACTTTTTTTATATACATCTACTTCGTTAAAAACAATTGTGATAATAATTTTGGCAGTACATTAAGGGAATGTATCATGGTTTCTTATTTGATTTTTGGTTAAATGCTTGTGATGGTATAATGCACTCAATTTCAACTATGCTCCAATCAGATATATCGGATGCGATGAAGGCCAAGTTCTTTTTGAAAATTTCTTTTTAGAGATTTCAGATATGATAGATTATAAGCTATCTCAATCAGTCATTGAGCTTCGTAAAACTCTGTAGTGATTAATTGAGACAACCGTTGTGTCACCACCAGTTGTCAGATTCCTACACCTTTTATCTATAACTAAAATCAAACGGAAATTTCATGAACAAAGTCGTTTCCGAGAACCGTCCGCCTGTGGAACACGATACTGTGGGGCTGATTTCCCGATGACTATAACATGGTAGTTTTCAAATCTACTATAAATACATTCTTCATTTATTCTCGTAAATAATTAAACGCTACCCAAGTTCCACCATTACCGATCATAATTGCGTTGTTTCCCCGTTTATGTAATATTCAAAACTTGAGTGGCCCCCGGGCCTAGATAAACGGTGATCCTTCCCCCAAACAATCAATCATTTAATTAAATTAGACTTTAAGAAATTTCAAGCCAAAAGTTAGTTTTTATTCGATAATTCAAATGCTTCAAAATTCCGCTTAGGAAATCAAAGCTTATGAAGTTTTACTATTAAAATGAATTAAACGGACCGATTTGTAGTTATATTCAAGACGTGGCATTTTATTTATTTAATAAATAATTTATCATTATTAAATAAAACACTTATTTATATGTGAGTAAGGTAGATACAAAATTGTAATGGAAAATTAGAGTAGAGGTCCAACTTACTTTATAAAGTTTACGTATAATTTGTTTAAAATGCAACAAGAATAGTATGAGCTGATACACTAGGTGTATCAGAATTGTTGTAGGAATTTTTGCCACCCCTAACACGAAACTGCGAATAAAATATAAAAAAAACTCGTAAGTTTTCTTTTAAAAGTGGGTTGTTTATTTTCTTTATGGATTATACCTCCAAAATAAACTATTAAAGTTGTATAAAAAGTAATATAAATATTATTTTTTTTATTTTTACAAAACAGTAATGAAATTAATTGAATTTTACGGGCTCAGTATTTTTCAATTTTTAAACTTTAAAAATCTATCAAAATTTTTCTGATTTTATTTTTACGATATTTTCAGGGTCAATGTGAAATTTTATGCTCTTTCCAATAGACCTAATATAATATTTTTGACAAATATTTTTTTTAATTCACGCCCCCCTCCATTTTGAAATGTCTATTAAAAAGTAAATAATTAATTTACTCACCAAAGTTTTATATATTACAAATTGAAGATAAAAGATCAATGGATAATATATTCAAATTTAAAACAAAAAAAGTAGTGTTTTATTAGAAATTTACCTGTAAAGTCCGAAGTTTAAAACCTTTTTTTTTTTTAAAAATCACGTTGTTTTTTTTTTTTTTTTTCTTAAATGAAACCTTGGTCTTTGCTCCTTTAATTGAAAAAAACTTAGGATTTGAATTACATTTTTCGAGGAGATATAAGGTTGGACAGATAGGTGATGGAATTATTCAATATTTTTCACGAAATTTCTGACACACCTACTGATACACCTGTTTAGATGATAATAAATCCGAAATATTGAGAGAAAAAAATGTTGTTTTAAATAATTGAAATATTGGATATAGAAGGATCTGTTTTCATTATTAATAGTAGTGTTAGGCATTTTTTTAACAACATCGACAGCGTCCGTTCGTAATATCAGTAAGAATAATAGCGACGATTCTTTTCGACACCAGAAAAAAATTCTTTTCGACAGCATTAAAAAACATCCGTCAAAATGCACGCTAATAGCATGGTGTCGAAAACAAAACTGACATTCGAGCAAAAAATCTGTTTACTTTAATTCAGCCATTTCGGACTCTCAGCAGCGCTTACAATTAGATAGTTACTCTTGCCTCGTACACAAATAATTCCATGTTTGCGTTCAACTGTTTTCCTACAGCGTCCACGTGCTAATCCTAACCGCTTACTCCGCTGTTTATCTCCGTTGTTACAAAAATAATTTAAGAAAATGTAAATATTTGTCGTTATATAGCCATTTTTTATACGCGATTTAAACATTGCAAATTCATTTGCTACCAGAATATTTGCATAAACGACAATATAAGCGTTTGGACAATCGAACTGCCGACTGTCAACGCGATAGATTTAGGTTCAATCCTCTGCTCGGCTTTTCGGGTGTTACCAGTCGTGTTCGGCAGATAGCTAATCACAATTCTTTTGCAATTTGGATCTTTTTACTTTAATAAAATTTACGTTGAAGTTTAAAAGTGAGCCTGTTGTGATTTCTGATTGTTTTTTTTCATTCTGCCAACGGCAAAACCAAGGCAAGAGATTCTCTCTCTTTCTCTCTTTGTATATATTAATATATATATATATATATATATATATATATATATATATATATATATATTCAATAGTTTTAGAAAATTTTAAAAATATATACTGTAGAATATATATACGCGTGTGTGTGTTTTTCTTTATATATATATATATATATATATAAAGATAAACATATATATATATATATATATATAAAGCTGCATGTGTGTGTGTGCGTGTGTGTGTGTGTGTGTGGTCACGAATAGGCTCCTATATGGTTGACTATTTTAAAAACTGATTACATATAATGATAGAAGATGTATCGAGACATAGGTATGTTTGATCCGGCAGAACGGTGCTTCATTAAAATGGTTGGGTCTGTGTTCGCGCCTGGTCCACAAAGTATGGAAACAAAAAATTTAAAAATTAAAAAAAAACGTTTACAAGTGTTTTTGATATAGATGTACATAAGACTACTTTGATAAGTATGTTTTAACTTAAATAGGGATGGTATAATAAAAGTGTGGGGTCTGTGTCCGCGCCTGGCCTCCATAGAATGGAAATAGACACAAACTTTAATAAAGACTGTTCATATCTATCTGCGTAAGTATACTTTGATAATTATGTTTCAGTTTGAAGAAATATGGTATAATAAAATTATGGGGTGTTCGTTCGCGCCTGACCTCCATAGAATGGAAATATGTCACAAAGTTTAACAAGGTTTTTTAATATAGATCCACAGAATATTGTGATAAGTGTTTCAGTGTGAACAGGTATGGTATAATAAATTATGGGGTTTATCTATTTTCTTTTTACTTTCATCATATTTTGCTTTGGTTTTGATACCCCCAAATTCAACCCAAATTTACAATCCTTCCTTTTCATAACGTATCATACTTTCATAAATCAGAGTCCATTTTCTGTAGGCTGTTTTTGAACCCAGTCAACGACGGGTACTTTGCTAGTATATATATATAAAGATAAACACACACACACACACGTATATATATTCTACAGTATATATATTTTTTTGATTTTCTTAAACTATTGAAGTCTAAAAGCCAATGAATGTCAACATTTAATAATAGGCTGAAATTCAAAACAATTCTGTTTAACTTGACGACCAAACAAATTGAATAAGCATTTAAATATCAAGATCTTACATTTAATCGGTTATATTCAACATAAACCTAAAAAGACACAGGACCACAAGTTTGGAATCCTATTCCTAGGTTTACCATCGACTCTCCGAGTCTAATTAAATTATTTTTATCGGTAACTCATAGTAAACATAGTGAATATTCTACAATTTTTATGCGCATATGCATTATAAAACATTTTGAAATGTTCAAATTTCATTTGTACTTATTTGCTAAACACGTATATGACGCGTGTCAGATAGTTCACAGTTTTGTATTAAAATACTTTAAAATGTTGGACACATTTTTTTTGTAAATTTCTGGCAGTAAAACACTATATACATGGAAACCCCCCTTACAAAGGTACTTATATTATAAACTTTTTTCTAAATATAGTTTCTTTTTTTTAATTATATATTATATGGTAAAATTCTAAATGAAAACAACTTTTCATGCAATTTTGTAATCACGCCTCTAGAATGATATATATGAAATCTGGACAAATTAAAATATGATATTTAAGCGTATTTTCCAACCAGGCAAAGCTTGACACCCCTTCCCCGATCGTATATATATGTGTGTGTGTGTGGGGTGCATGTGTATGCATGCGTGTGTATATATAAATATATATATATATATGTATATATTTATATATATATATATATATATATATATATATATATATATATATATATATATATATACGTATATTGATATTTTACAAAATATGTCATTCTTCACAAGTATGGGTAGACTAACTGTGAGAACGAAGAAACGCTGAGAACCTGGTCCAGCAGCCAGGTTCTACTATTATAGACTTTCTGGTAGTATAGCATGGAAGACACTTTATTTCTGTTGGTACATATGCAAGTTTTTCTGTTTGTCAGTTAGTCTGTTGCATAATTGATTTCTACGATTGGATCTCATATGACTGCGTAGTTATTTCCTTGACAGACAGACTCTGCCACAGGCACTACGCACATGTCTAGGTTGAAAGGTTTCCTAGACTCTCGACACGTGCCGCTTCCGACTTAAGATGGTCTATTGTATTTACCTTGCTGCAAATCTCTCACAGCATCCATAGACTTCATTTTTCGAAAACTATCACCTCCAAACTGTTTTCTCCCACTCCATCATACTAATACAGTTGTTTTTAATGAAATTTCTTAACTTCTCCGTAAGAACTGTAGTTCCTCATGTAAGAGTTGTTTGAAGAGCGTGTTATATTCCAGTCTTATCCGGTGTTTTGTCAACACATTTTATTGTGTAAGGCAAATCTTTCAAAAACGCCGGTTCGCTGTAGAACAGAACTATCTGGTGTGAGAGATTGTAATTAATGTTCTTATTTTGTAAAAAAAAATAGCAATCATTATTCGACTGTGAAAAGTTCATGAGAGTTTCTAAACGTTGCTTATTGTAAAAACTGTGATTCAGCAAATCAATTTTCTTGGTTTTTGAGACTAATCATCATAGATACGTTTGTTTAATCGTTCGTGATTGAGCTCTGTGAGCGTTCCGGTGTGCGATTCGCCTTTAAGATTGAAATTCCCCTTCATGTACGACAAGTAAACACTGCTGTAATGTAATAAATTGTATATTCGTCAGAAACAATACAACACCCACCAGCAGTTTCGCCGACGTTAACTTCGGTAAATAAAATTGCAACACTTACCTGTAATTGAAGGGAAAAATGGTTGAAGTTGGAACCGCATATCTTGGTATCAAAACAGAAACCAGATAATATATCGGTTCCAAAAGTAATTAAGTGTGACACTGTCTTTTCGTATATTACGTTTCCCCTTTTCGGTCCTTAAATCGTGAAGATCAGCAATTGTGTTCCCTTTTGTAGTGTAGATTATCTACATATGTTTTGAGGAAGTTGTTTCCACGTGTCAGAATACAAATCAAACTGTTTTTACGGATAATTTTATTATGTCCTAGAGTCGTTTCCGCTATTCTCATACGGTTCTTATGATGTGACACCATTTTTCCGGACTTTTAAAATAGATTTTTTTTAGTGCTCCTAATGCATGTTTCTTGTAAACTTTCTAGGGTCTTAATGCGTGAACGGCACATAGGTCAAGTCTCTTAGAAATTACAAGTGTGGATAAAACGCGTTGGTTTTTGTTTTCTGTACTGATGATTTTTTTTTCAAAGGCGTTGCTGGCATTTTCGATTCATAACTATGTTTTCGAGTCGAGGAATTCGATTCTGGATAGAGTGTTGCCCTTGTTAAACTAAAAATACAACTCCATTTAGCCTGGTTTCTTTGATGTTGTTATTGGCATCGATTTATTGTTGTCGTGGTGGTCGAACTGATAAGTATTTAATAGTTTTCAATTGATTTTGGAGTCGAAAGGTAGTTTACGCGCCTGATGTAAGAACAATTATTCCGTTCATATTCGCATCAATATGGACAACGGAGTTTGGGTTGTCAGTATAAGATCGAAACTTTACGATGGTTTTTATTAGCAAAGTATTAAGAGGCAAAAAGGTTGATCACAAAGTACACAGAAAAAATACATCGTTGTGCTATTTTCACTGTTTTTAATGCCAGATACAAACATTGTTTTTATTAGATCGAACAGTTTTCTATACATATCATGTGAATACGGAAGCTTTCAATTGATTGTTGACCGCAAGTGTCTCGTGTAGACATTTTAGCCTGGCAAGCAACATCAAATATCTTTTGTGATTTTCTGAAAAATTGACCTGCAAGTATACATCATCAACAAATAGTATTTCTCTCTCAGACAGGGTCTAAATATCTTAAATTTAATGGGTCACTCTCAATCGGTCAATCTCCAACCTTTATCCAATTGTCGCAATATTGCGTCACTGTGCTTGTTTTACAAGTACCTTAATGAAATGTGTAATGTTTAACTCATTGTCCTTGTATCCTTGGATGGACATATACCAAACAACCACGTCTAGTAACAAAATCGCAACTTTTTAACTCTACGTTGTTTATATTTTATCTCGAATTACTTCACACACAAATATTTAATAATATAAAAATGAATGGTCACATTCACTGCTGCCACGACTAAACTTGTTTCCTTCAATAATTACAAGAAACCTTCCCTACCACCAATAGCAATGCCCAATGACTCTTTATCTGAAAGTACATCTTTTAAACTCCTCGGCCTAACGTTCACAGGAAACAATTACATTGAGAGTATTGCCAGGACCGCTGCGAAGAAAGTGGGTTCTCTCTACCGTGGTAGAAAGCTACTAACGCCTGAAAGTATCCTATACCTCTATAAGACCATCATTCGCCCATGTATGGAGTATTGTTGTCATATTTGGGCTGGTGCATCTGCCACTAGTCTCTCGCTCCTAGACAAGGTTCAAAAGAGAGTCGCCAATCTGATAGGTCCTGAACTGTCATCTAAACCTCAGCCTCTGCCCCATCGACGAAATGTAACATCCCTCTATCTTTTCTACAAGTACTTTAACGGTGAATGCTCTGACGAACTACAAGTACCTGTGCCCCCTCGACGTAAATACTCCCGACAAACCCGACAAGCAGCTAAATCCCACCCCATTCACGATAGAGATCCCTAGATGTAAGAGAGCCTTCTACTCCAGTAGCTCCTTCCCCGGAGCAGCTAGACTTTGAAATTCCCTTCCGGCTCCCTGCTTCCCCAACTGTACTGACATGCAGAAGTTCAAGTGTAACGTGAACCGACATCTTGCTGTCCAACTCCCTACACAGTATCCCTGATGCTTATGTCCCTGATAGTAGCCCCCTACATCAAAGTGGTAATGTGCCTTGTTTGGGGTGAAAATGTAATAAAACAAAAACAAAAAAAATATATATTGAATACAAAATTTAACCATCGAAATTATGAAAAAATATGATTATATACAGAGAATAAGTTAAGAAGATAAAGTGTAAAGTTACATCGGAACTTTATTACATTATCAAGTCAATAGGGGTTTCAGAAAGAGGAATAAAGGAGACACTTCTTCAGACCATGACATTTCGAAGCTAAATGCTTCTCGACAGAATAGGAGAAACAGGTGGCATGATACACATATAAATGTAAAAAGACAACACCAACTTTGAAAACAATACAATTAGAAATGAAAACAAATTTGACATTAAAATTGGAAGCAAATTATTTTAGGCGGGGAGGGGGCGGGCGATATGATGGGGATAAAAAAAAAGACTAGAAATGAAAAGCAACAATGGCTAAAAGAATAAACAAATAAATAAGTAAATAGAATAATAATAATTTAAAATAAAAACATTTGAAAAAATAAGTAAACAGTTCAAACACTTAAAATTTAAAAAAAAAACAGAAACAATTCAATTCTTTCTAAGGTTTTACAAATATAAAAACTATAATAAAGTTGCAATAAAAATTTACATTATAAAACATTAAAAAAGGAAAAATTAAGTGTAAATAAGTTAAAGAAGACGAATAAAAAAGAAAAAAATTAATAAAGTTAAAGAAAAATATCCAAATTCTTGGAATCTAATCCATCGCGAATTATGTCTACTACGGAATTACATAAAACAACAGTTTATATATAGTACAATTATATGTAGAATAATCCATAATTATATATATATATATATATATATATATATATATATATATATATATATATATACATATATGTATATATATATGCATATATATATATGTATATGTATATATATATATGGATACATATATATATTTATTATTTTTAAAAACAGTAATCTATGGACACGCGTGTTTCGGAGCCCTACTCTTCTTCAGCGTAGCATGACTTTTGTTGGGATTCGATACTGTTTTTTAAAAAAAATACGTCAAAATAAAGAATGGGTGACTTTAACCTTAATATTGTTTTAAAAAACAACAACAAAAACTACGTAAACAGATGAACGATAAAAATAGTAAATTGTCTATGGCATCATAGTATAATGGGTTAGGGTGCTGGATTGAAATACATAAGCTCCTGGGTTCGAATCCCAACAACAGTCAAGCAACGCTGAAGAGGAGTAGGGCTTTGAAACAAGAAAAACACCGGATCTCCGAGGCGGAGACGTTAACCTTAATATCGTTTAAAAAATCAATATATATATATATATATATATATATATATATATTATTTATTTAATTTAATTTAATCCCTTTTTTAGAATTTATTAGACAAAATTTAACTTTTATTTTACCGTGCCAATAAATATGATCATCACTGATATATATATATATATATATATATATATATATATATATATATATATATATATATATATATATATATATATATATATATCAGTGATGATCATATTTATTGGCACGGTAAAATAAAAGTTAAATTTTGTCTAATAAATTCTAAAAAAGGGATTAAATTAAAGAAAATAACAAAGTATATTATGTATTTTGAACTGGCCTTTCCGATGCAGCAATCGGATTTTAGAAAAAATAAATAACAAAGGAACAACAAACATAATTGCAAAAAACCCTTGTTCATATGTTCATATATATATATATATATATATATATATATATATATATATATATATATATATATATATATATATATATATATATATATATATATATATATATATATATATATATATATATATATATATATATATATATATATATATATATATATATATATATATATATATATATATATATATATATATTCGCAATCAACAACAAAAACTATATATATATATAGTTTTTGTTGTTGATTGCGAATAGCGCAATGGTTAGAAGCTCCGACTGTCATTTGAGCGGTCGGGTTTCGATCCTGGCTTGAGGTAGTGTATTGTCTTGCAGTGAAAAAGTGTTGTATGTGAATGATTATAATGTTCCCTATCTTTGTTGAACATATTGGCAGAAATCAGAGGCCCACAGTATTAATGCTGGAGTCCCTCAGGGGTCCATCCTTGCCCCAACTCTCTTCCTGATCTACATCAATGATCTCCCAAAACACATACTTAAATCATTCGTTGACATCTATGCTGATGACACGACCATCTATGGCAACATATCAAAGGCGATAAATGACAAAGTACTCTCTGATTCTCTCTCCTCTAATCTCGACCGCGTGGTACAGTGGGGGAAGAGGTGGCTGATTATTTTTAATGCATCTAAAACCAAGCTCCTATCTTTACATCATCAACGCTCTGATACCCATCTGGCATCAATTGAAATGCATGGCTCTCGTCTTGGGGAGGCTCTATGTTTTGACAAGCTTCTGGGTTTGACCTTTACTCCTGATCTGAAATGGAACACGTACATCAAGTCTGTTGCCAAGGTCGCTGGGAAAATAGTGGGATCCTTCTTTCGCTCCGGAAGATATCTCACTACTGATGCAATTCTCTATCTATATAAAATCCAAGTACATCCAACGATGGAGTACTGCTGCCACATCTGGGCAGGAGCTGCGAAAAACAACCTATCCTGCCTTGACAGAGTACAAAATAAACTTCGTGGCTTAGTGAGGGATGCCCTTTTCACTTCCCTGCAACTTCTTTCCCACAGAAGAGACCTTGTCGAGCCTGTCTTTGTTTTATCATTATTTCCATGATAAGTGTTCGTCTGAGCTCCAATCTCTGGTCCCCCCTCGCCAATCTTTCACGAGAAACACCCGTCTAATTGAAACCACTGCCAATAATTTTCCCATCTCTTTATCTATGCCTAAATCAAAACGTAGATTCCATGAACAAAGTTTCTTTCTTAGAAGTGCACGCCTGTGGAACTCTCTTCTATTTACCTGTTTCCCACCTGACTACAACTTGGATGTCTTCAAGTCCAACATAAACAAATTCCTGATGAACCATCCCCTTTAGTAAGACACTTTATCAAATCTCCTATACTACCGATTACTACGATACTATCCCATTGATTATTCTACACGCAATAACCCTTATCCCCGAGTGACTTCCCGGCCTTGATAAGTGGTGACCACCATATATAAAAAGTGATATAGAAATTACCATTAGCATATAAAGTGATGATTTTTGTGTAAAAAAATTGAGCTTAGGTATTTGGACGATGCCAAAATTTTGTGTTATTCACTGCCCGCATTGCAGCAGCCGAATAGCGCAACGGTTAGAAGCTCCTACTGTCATTGTGGCGGACGAGTTCGATCCTGGCTTGAGGTAGTTGCTTGTCTGGTCGCTCTGATGAGCTGTATAACAGCAGAACAGTACTATGTGGATGACTATATATATATATATATATATATATATATGTAATCGCTTAAAAATTAAGGCCACCCACTTTGGGTTGAGCACATTTTAAATATATTTCACACAGCGCGTAGTTAAGCGATTAAACTGATATTTTGAGCACTGTGCGACGGGTAAATGATGTTCTGACTTATGTAACATGTGCCCCAATATATATATATATATGTGTGTGTCTGTGTTTATTAATTCTGTTGTTTCTACTAGGTATCATCACTTGCTTCACATATTTAATAAAATACTTAATACTAATCTATGAACCCACATTGACAGACGATAATGAATACGTATCTATATTATAGCACTCAATAACAAAAGAATAACCATTTCAACTATGCAAGCAGTCGGACACAAATGCGATACACACACACACACACACATATATATATATATATATATATATATATATATATATATATTATGATAAAAAACATAATATTTATTTTAGTCCGTCTGTCTTTCTGTTACCCTTTTTCTCAGAAATTACTGGATCGATCTGTTTGGAATGTTGTATAAATTTTTGTGTGATGAGTTGCAGAGAACTAAGTAGTATGGCAGCTATTCGATAGACTGCGAGGTGTTATTATTTTATGTACAATTCAGCTCAAATCTATCTATATTCGACAATATATTTTGTATAGATCGATTATTTAACACCAACATGCTATAACTTTTTCCCGTTTTTATCGGGCAAAAAAATTCAGTATGTAAATAGTTGAATAATATCGAAATGTGGAAAATAGTTTCTAATGCTTAAAATGAATAGAAATAAAAAATATTATCAGAGCGAACGCGAACAAAACGTAATAGACTAATATTTCTATGTGATTTTTTTATTAACGACAGTCGTTCAAAAAAAACCCCTCCAAAGTTGAAGAGCTACGAAGATAGAAGTAATGCCATTAAAAGGAGCGGTCATTTTGTGCTCGAGAATATACATAGTCACCGTCATTCTCAAAACGATCGTACTGTGCTATACGGGGTCGTTCCAATTTTAAAGATTCTCAAAAAGAAAGTTGAAGTGCTATGATATCGGGAGTGATACCATTCAAACGAGCGACATGCCTCAAAATTCATAATTGTCTTACATAGATACTACGACTTTCAGTTTTTCTTTGTCAAGAATTCAATGGCACATTTCTGCTTCTGACGCATGTCCATGAAACGGGCCTAGCATTGTCAATATCTGCAACAGAACGATGACACTTTCACTTCATGAATGCATAAGTGCAAGCATAAAAATACAGTTTACAATCCTGTCTGATTGATTTGGGAGGAACAACATACATTATTTTTTGAACACTCTTTATATATATATATATATATATATATATATATATATATACTCTTTATATATATAAAGAGTGTATATATATACTCTTTATATATATATATATATATATATATAAAGAGTGTATATATATATATATATATATATATATATATATATATATATATATATATACATACACTCTTTATATATTGTGTACAGAAAGTTGTTAGATGAGACAAATCATTGGTACCGTCGGTTTCAAGCCCGATAATAAGGAGCGTTTAAGGTATCCTTATCAAGCTCTCTTCAGCCAATATTCGCCTTTTTTATAACCGGAAGTGTGAAATATATATACTTCGCGAGTTCACGTTTAAATCTCGTTTTATTAACCCCCCCCCCGTTTGTTTATCGGATGCTGATGATTTCATTAACTTTAAACTTTGAATTATTTAAATTTAAAATCTAATTTAAAAAAAAAAAATTTCTTCCTCATATAAATCGATTTTAATTTGAACCCAAATTAATTTAAAAATCTAATTTTTCTTATGTATAAAAAACCTTAAATTTATATTGGTATCGGTTAAAAACTTAACATTTCGTTTAATTATATCGAAATACGTTTAAAAATTTCTAAAATACGTTTAAAGTTAAATTTTTTTTTAATCTTTCGTTTAATTATATCGAATAACGTTTTAAAATTTCGAAATACGTTTAAAAATACATCCCCAATAAACGTTATATATATATTAAATGTTATATATATATATATATATATATATATATATATATATATATATATATATATATATATATATATATATATAACATTTATTGAGGATTATTTGTTTTTCTCCCTCTCAAAACCACAACATTGCTTTTCTTGCATTGTTAATACTTCTTTAAATACATATCACAGACAATGCCTCGAGCAAACTACATCTCGTTAATATTTTATGTTAGTTGCGATTCTAATAATTCAACGTATTCAGTTATTTTTACGGAAAAGCATTTGTTTAATGGTTGGTGGGAATCGTTGTTTCTCTTCACCAATGGTATACACCCATATCTACAGACACGTGTTTTGCTGCTGTTACAAGCGATAAGCGTGTCTAGATACTATTACCTACGCAACTTATCTGACGCTCTACTACTGCAATACTAACTCTGCTTGTGCTGAAACAGATACATTTCATTATAAATGTTGTTATTTATTATTTTTATATTTTATTTTATTAAATAATTGTACGTATTTGACTATTTTCATGAACTCCCATTTACCTTCATATTAGGTGGGATTGTTTGTTCTCTTTTATAATTGCGAACCGATTATAACATTACGCGTCTGAATTTTTTAGATAAGGATTGGTTATTCGTATTATTTGGATTCATCGGACTACTGTTCTTATGTTGAGTGTGATTTTCACACCGTTTCGATCGATATAACTTTTTCAGGTGTATCTTGTCGACCTCGGGAATGTTTCTGTCAAACTCGGAAATTTGGACGGAATTTCGAGCGGAACCCTTTATTTGCTTCACTGGCGTAGTGTGCTCTTGTTCCGTCAACCCTGACTGGATAGAGATCCTAAGTAATTCGCAATTGTATTTTTTGGTCGCCCACACTGAGGATTGAACTTGCAAACTTCAGGAGAATATCACTTTTTACAATTGATTTTTCCAAGTACTCTAACCACTGTGCCACAGTCCTATTATTAAAATATAACTATCCATACGCAGGTGTTTCGCCGTATCTGCGACTTATCAGCACGGACATTGTCAGTGAGATCACTCTCAAGCTCTATTCACCTAAGGTTATATGTCTTACGCAAAACTCATAAAACGAATACCCCTTTAACGTCCATTCTCTCTATAATCGGCTGATGACAACACAAGGTTGCAAAATGAACATTTACTATCTTATAGTTACTGTTAAAACATTATAGTAAACACAGTTAAAAATTAATTACTTTTCTCATTCTATTAAAAATCTAAGGTTTCTAATAATGCATTAGAACATGTGATTTTACGATATTAACAACCTATTTACTTGTATTCCGATTCTAAAAGCATATTCCTGTAATTGATAAAATTTGCTACTGCATCCTTTGAATTATTTTAAAGCTGTAATGTATAGGAAGATATCTGCTCTATTCATGGCGAATATTTATGTGGGTTTTTATCAAAGGTAATTATTATCTGAACCGATAAAACCTTTAGTTTACTTTCAATATGTAGGCCACACATTTTATCTTCCCACTCATCAAATAGCATGCATCCCCCGTTAAAATATTCCAGTGAAAGGGAGGCTAATTCCACTTTAGCTTTCCTCGATACATTGCAGCAAAATCCATCCAATTTTTTATTGCATTTTCACTCCTAACAAAGCACAGTGCTACTTCGATGTAGGCCGCTACCATTTGGGACATAATTTGTGGAGAAGAAACTATTAGAGTAAAAGGATTTCTCGCATCTGAGGATCTCTATAGTGTAAGGGTGTGACTTTGCTGCTTGTCGAGTTTGTCAGGAGTAATTACGTAGATAGGGTACAAGGGATTGTAGTTCGTCGGAGTACTTACCATGTAAATACTTGTAAAACAAGCAGAGGGATGCAATATTTCGTCGATGGGACAGAGGTTTAAGCTTAGATGACAGTATGGGACGTATTAGGTTGGAGACCTTTCTAAGAATGAGAGACTAGTAGCAGATGCACCAGTCCAAATGTAGCAACAATACTCCATACATGGGTGAATGGTGGCCTTGTAGATATGCAGGATATTCTCAGGCATAAGTTATTTTCTAGCACGATAGAGACAGCCCATCTTATTTGCAGCAGCCTTGGCAATATTCTCGATGTACCTGTTCCAACTCATGTACCCTGTGAATGTTAATTCGAGGAGTTTGAATGAAGTACTTTCAGTTTATGTATTATTAGCCATGGCTATTAGTGATTGAGAAGGTTACCTGTACTTATTAAAGGAAAGAAGCTTAATCTTAGCAGCATTGAACTTATTATCTTATAATGTACCTTATACCAATCTATCGGATAACCAACATTTACATGGATATATACACATTGAGATTCATTTTATATTAGCTAACGATTGTATAATTTAATTTCTAACACATCGTATCCTAATGATTGGTTCACAAAATAGATGTAAAAATAAAAACTCTTAGACATAATTTGTCCAATAATGTGAATAGGTCAGCCATAAAAGGGAAATCTACGGTTGTTAAATGTCCGATTTACATTAGGTTGTTACGTAAAGTAATAGAGAAATTCAGCAAGCAAATGAACTCAAGAGTGTAAAGTCTGTTCTGCACAAATCTGCTTCTGGCGTCATCTGAGAAAGACGGCCATCTTGTTTTTTTTTATTGTAACGTGCAACTAATTTGTTTTAATTAATTCATGCTAAAACATTATCTTCCCTTGATTGTATACATCGTGCATATTATAAAACAACAAAATAATTATTGATTTGTTCTGTACAAATATCCTTTTTTGTTTGCGCTCATGTTTAAACGAGAATTTAACGTCTATTAAAATAATTTAATGGTTTATCATGTATGTTCTGTTTGGTTTATATATGTGACTATTCAGGGGTATTATGCGTTTGTTCAGGATAATGTATATGTAAGTTTATCGTATGTCGGTATATATATATATATATATATATATATATATATATATATATATTATTTTGTTTTTGTGATACGTTTTGAATGAATTCAATTATTTACGAAAGTGCATTTTTACCTAAATGTGAGTTGAGAATATTTTTTTTTTTACTTATCAAGGCCCGGAAGCCACTCAGGGATAAGGGTTATTGTAAGTATAGTATGTTAGTGTGGATATTTAATAAAGTGTCTACTTAAGGGGGCGGTTCACCAGGAATTTGTTTACGTTGGACTTGAAGACATCCAAGTTGTAGTCAGGAGGGAAGCAGGCAGACGGAATAGAGTTCCACAGGCGTGCAGTTCTAAGAAAGAAGCTTTGTTCATGGAATCTACGTTTTGATTTGCAAGCAAAAAGAAAATCTTCTTGGACTTAATTTGGTGTCTATGTAATTTTGTTTCCCCTGTTTATTTTTGATATTTTTTTTTCTCCTTTCCCTTGCCATATTTATGACTTTATTTATTTATTTTTTTTTAATCGTATTGTCCTCGATTTGGCTCTGTTGAGCGAGGATCGAAACCGGGTTAGCTGGCCTTTATTTTCATTTTTTATTTTTTAAATAATCATTATGTATATTGGTCTATATGTAGCCATCATATATATATATATATATATATATATATATATATATATATATATATATATATATATATATATATGCACAAGAAAGGAGACCCGATGTAGTCCGGGATTGAATCAGGATCAACAAATAGTTTACCTCCCATACTTTTATTGTCATCGGAATCGGTAAAGTCGACCATTTTTAACTCAAATCGACTACTTGCTTGGTCTAGTTAGGGTCCTCTCGCAGTGCACAGGGAAGATGTTTGACATGTTTCGCCTGAATTTATGTAATTTCCAATATGTTATAGCTTACATTGCACTGTAGAAAATCGACTGTTGATTTTATAAAATTATCTGTAAATGATGAATTCACTTAAAGTTCAAAATGCAAAAGTCAAGTAGCATGGTTCAATTGTTCTCTAAAAAGAAACCATTTCGAACGCACCCCTGTCTTATAAAAGAATCTACAGTTAATTTAATAAGTTTGGCTATTTTGCTTGTGTGGTGATACATTTTTCAAAAAGTTGTGATATAAAGTTGTATTAACGTATTAATTTTGGTCAAAATCGGACTTCCGGCTTTAATTTGATTTTTTTATTATCGATGTTCGATGTTCAGATATAAAACTTACGTAATAACACTTCCAGTTAACTCGAATAGTTCGTGTGTAATTTAAAAAAATCAGTCCAATTTTTTCCGCGTCCATAGGCATCTAACACACACACACACACACACACACACACACACACACACACAAAAATGTGTCTTTACATAAGAGTAAAGATATACACGTATATGTATTTATGTAAGCTTATTTTTGGAATTTTTAAAAAATCTATTTTTTATAAGTTTAATTAGTTTACTTTTTCATTCTAACATTTTTTTATTATTTTAATAAATTTAACATTCTCGACCAATATGAACTGGAACAAATACATCACTGACATTGCGAAGACTGCTGAAAAAAGGTGGGTTCTTTCTATCGAGCTGGAAGAATACTTACACCTGAGAGTATCCCGTTCTCCACAAGGCCACCATTCGCCTATGCATCGAGTATAGTTGCCACATCTGGGCTGGTGCTCTACCACTAGCCTCTCCCACTTGGATAGGACCAAAAATGTTTTCAATCTAATAGATCTCACTTTGTCGACTTTGGCCCGACCCCTGTCCCATCACCGCAATACTGTATCTCTGTACTTGTTTTATAAATATTTTAATGGAATGTGCTCTGATGAACTCGTTGCACTTGTGCTCTATCGACGTACATATCCCGACAAACCTGCTTAACAACAAAATCTCATCCCTTCTATCTTTCCTAGGTCTGGTCCCAAATAGTAGTCCCTTACGTCCAAGTGGCGATATTCCTTGTAAGGGGGTTAACATTAGTAACAGAAATAATGTAATAATAGCCTTTCATTTAATTAACTTCGTGATTATGGAACTCTTGATGACTTGATTAACATCGCAGAAAGATAGATTTACCTGCTTGTATTTTCTCTCTCTCTCTCTTTCTCATATATATATATATTTTAAGCCCCCCTCATTGGGTAGAGCACTGTCGTAAATAATCTCACCCGCTACTTAATTGGCTGAAAATGCGAAGCTCGTTGTTTATTTGTTTACGAACAGGCGATTTGAGCACTATGAAAGTGATGGCGGACGTCTATTTAAATAGACATTCCGACGAGTTATTTACGGACGTCAATTCCTTGGTCGAGTGGGAGAACTGCCGACTGTCAACACGACGGTTCTAGGTTCAATCCTTGGCTTGGGAGAGATGCTAGTCTAGCAGTACTGATGAGTTGTGATACAACGAAACAGGACTGTATGTCGATGACTACAAATATATATATATAATATATATATATATATATATATATGCGTGTGTAATAATATTCCGCCTGGTATTGTCCGGTCGTAAATTACACTTTTAAATTTATGCAGATTTCGTATTGATTATTATAAAATCAATTCTCTATTGATTATTATATTGTACCCATAATATAGCAGTGATTTCAAAAGTTTCTTTTTAAATATGACTTGGATACCATCAGCTAAAATGAAACACACATATATAGTTCTAAAGCGTTATTCGTTACCATCTGAACTGAGTTCATATGTATATCTAAACTTTAAAGATAACGTTGTTAAACATGTAAACGCATATTTGCGCATGCGTACAACTAAAACATTTAGGCGACTTATGCCTACAATTATTTTTAATTTGGCCTACTAGCAGCTATTTCTACCGACTAAAAACCAAATCGAATTTGTTCTACATGTGTAAATCTTTTATATATATCAAGTTTCAAGTATGTAAATAAAAATTGACAGCGTAGTTTGGTAGAGATCATTTCGTGCACAGAAAATATCACTTTAGTATATAAGACTTCAACTTTCTGAAGAATGTTAGTTACAGCTGAATGTCACCTATTACTTTATCCGTTGCTCCATGAGTCCTTGCGGAAAACTCTACTAAGCATTTTGGGAGTGTTTAACCGTTGTTTGCTTTTAGATGTACAATCTTACAACGTATGACTACATACCCCTACTTATTACTAGATGTTATTATTTCCGTTTAAGATTCTATAGAGATTCCCGAGATCCACAGAAATATTTCCGAATTCGACAAGAATACAATTAAGAATTACTAAAGATTTAAACTCGGACATGGATGACGGGTCGAGAACGTGCAGCTTCCCGAGTTCGGCAGAAAGATTCCCAAGTTCGACAAGATAAACCTGAAAATGGCCGGAGGTTACATCGAGCGAAACGTTGTACGAATAAAGTGAAATTGTTTTAATCGGCATAAAAATAACAGGTAACATAAGCTTCAACGATGAAATAACAAATAAACATGGTGATCATTTATTCCTGGGTAACACCGGGGTATCCGGTAGTGATAGATTCTTTTTTACTGACAACTGGATTTACAACTTTGCGATCTGTATTAGCGTGGCAGAATACCGTGACTAGTGACGCTATCAATTTACTACAGATGCAAACTAAGTTATTTAAAGCAAAGGATTGAATGATATTTTAAAGATCAAAGAGGAAGAAAATGATGTAAACATTAAAGAAATAGCCGATATATTAAGATTCCGTCTCAATTCTTTTATTTTTATTGTGAAATTGCAACTTGCGACATAGATAGCAAGCCAACCACCTGACATGTAAAAAGCAAGTAACTTCAAAGAAATGTGTTTCCGATTATAAATGACGTTAAATAGTATTTCATAAATAAAACGGAAAAAAATTAAATGACAACGCAGAAGAAAATTTACATTCGTAATGTATATATTTTACATAAAAATAGATTTTTGTGAAAAGAGATTAATGTAGTTTGCTTGAAACATTATCTAGTGTGTATATAAGAGTAGTTTATAGAACGGGGCGCAATGCAATATATATAACTGACTTTGCCTGCCTGTGTGTGGGGAACGGTCTCTACAAAACAACTCTTTCAATCCTTTGTGTACAGACTTGAAACTTGATATATAGGATATGCGGACCTCTGAAATAACTTCGATTAGTTTTTTTTAGCCGATATAAGTAACTGCTAAGGGAGTAAAAATTGAGAAAAAATTGAAGTTTACAAGCTCGAATCGACTAAACGTATACCGCCAACGCACGCACAAATGTGCATTTATAGATTTAACCGCGTTATTTTGGAAGCTTTTATTCGCGTATGGACGTGGCTCAGATGGTAACGAATAATGCTGGATGCTTTTGTTTCAATTCTAGCTTATGGCACGCGAAGTCATATTTTGTTTTAAATTTTCACAATCATTATAATATATTACTATATATTATATATTTTTTAAATTTTCACAATCATTATAATATATTACTATATATTATATGTTTTAAATTTTCACAATCATTATAATATATTAGGTATAATATAATAATAAACAGAGAAGTGACTCAATAATAATAATGAATACAAAATGTGCACGAATGAAAATATCATATTCAAGCGTATTTTACGACCGGACAACGCCGAGTGGCCTGCTAATATATCTATATATTTAATAACTTTGACATTGCATTGTGTTCTTACTTCCAGTAGTGTGGTCTGATGGATGTTATATATTGTATGATATTTCAGGAAAACCATCTTCAGGTATATGTTCTACTTTCTGTTAGATAAGGCCAGACAACCACGAGGAAAAAAAAAAGCAAATTCGATGGGTTTCACGCAGGCAAATCGATTCAAATGTAGAAAATACAGGACTAATACATAATTTGACCCAGAAATATGTGAGCCGATATTCATAAAAACGTTTGAAACAATAGACAAAGGAAATAATAAATATTCCAATCGGAAAAAATGTCTTTATAAATAAAATCATAACTGAGAAAAAGGCAACTAGTCGGTCAGAGAGGGCGAAGATGTGAACTCATTTCTTCATCGTCCGACGATCAAGCACCGACAATCAAGCACCTCACTGCGCTTTTCAGAAATATCAAAACAGAGAATAATAATTTGTCACCGAAAAGCTTATTTGTCGGTGTGAATAAAAGCAATATATTTTTTGTAGATCAACTGTGTTGTCGTTTTTACTTAGCTGTCAGTGTGTTTATATATCTTGTACCAGCAACAAAAGTAGATGTTTATTATATAGACCGGACAAACGCATTTTGAACAACCGGACGCAGCAAATAGTAACATTTCGTTATAGTGTGCAGATATTTTTTAAACATAAGCAATTTTTCAGTAATTTAAATCCAATATGAATTACTTTTTAATAGCGTTCAAAAATCTATTGTTATTCTTTAATCATAATAATGAAGGGTGAGTGTTAATATTCTTTTCTCTTGTAACAAGAACAAGTCGCCTCTTCTTGTAGGTGACCAAACACGAGATAGGATAGCCGAGGATTCGAACCTGCGAAGCTAGGATTGGAATTGAAAATTCCGATCATAAGTTAAAATAAATGATACAGAATGTTATTGAAAATGGAATGTAGAATTAACCATTTTTTAGTTCACATAACATATTTAGATTTCTGTTTATTGAAAAAGGAATGTGATAATACAATTTTGTTTCCGTTAATGAAATGAAATTAAAATAAGGAATTTAAAATCGAACAATGGAAAATGTTATACTTATTTATAAATGGGTTAATAAAAAATACTGTTAGAGAAATCGGCTTTGTAAAAACATGTGAGGAACAATGCATGCTTAGACACGGAGGCATGTCGGGCCATGAGTCCGATATGCACGTCACGCAATGACGTCATGAGTTCTGAATATAGAGAGCTTTAGGTCAGTAAGTCAGTCAGTCAGAGGGGAGAAGAGAGAAGTCAGAGGTCGGACAGGGTCGGACAGACAGAGCTGACAACGAACCTTGGAAGCGAAGAGGAGAAGAAAGAAATCATATAGAGACTTTGAATTTCTTGATGCAAAGCCATTGACTGGTCGAATGGAATAAACGAACAACTTCATAATTTTGTATCTGCGCCTTCGTGTTATGCTATTCAACAGAAAGGTATTGTGAATTTGTATTATAGACTTGTGTTCCACTCATCTGCATTTATAACACTGTGTATAAACTCATCTAAGAATGTGTCTCTATCATCTTAAGAATGCGTCTCAGCTATAATAAATAATGAATGTTTCTTCATTATGATAAAAGACTGAAATCCCCATCTCAAAAATGTATGTGTTAAAAGAAGATAATATTTATAGAAACACTCCCATTGTAAGAACTGTCAAACGTATAAATGTCAATCGCTCTGTCTATCTAATCTATCTATCTATCTATCTATCTATCTATCTATCTATCTATATATATATATATATATATATATATATATATATATATATATCCCCTTCTCAAAGTGTATTACATGTTCCTGTCTCTCTCTTTATATATATCCGAGTTGTCTCTGCCTCTCTCTAATACGAACACTCAACAAATACATACGTCATCCTTTCCAAAAATAACACCCAGTATGTAACCCTCTCTCTCCTATCTCTCTCTCGCTCTCTCTCTCTCTCTCTCTCTCTCTCTCTATATATATATATATATATATATATATATATATATATATTTCTGTGGAAATATTTTTTATTTACCTATATTTTCTTTTCACTTATATTTTCTTATTATATATACCAATCCTTATTGAAGAAGCTCAATGTAATTAGAGAGCATATAATGAATAAATTACAAAAGTCTATATTCCAAATTCATGATATTGACCATCTCACAATTTATTCCTGTGGATTTAGTGACTTTATTTCTAAGTTCAAAATGGCGTAATGTAAGCAAACAATAAGGTGCAGCTTCTCTTCCAATGTTCAGATTTTTTTAAAACGTGTCCAAACGCAGTTTATTTTCTTTTGGTAGGTTGATTGTTGCTATTTCTACTAATGAGTTAATAGCGAAATAGAGTCACTGATTGATATGATAATTAAGTTAATGATGTTCTCCTACGAAACATATACTGCCAGGAATTCTAAATGTAAACCGAATCATAGGGTTAAATTGTAAGATGACCAGCATAATGAAATTTAGAATATTGTCATTTACTCATTTCTCTCTCCCCCCTCTCTCTCTTTCTCTCTCTCTCTGTATATATATATATATATATATATATATATATATATATATATATATATATATATATATACTAGCAGTATTTACTGTTCATAATTTTATGTGCATATATGTTTATATATATGAAAATGTTGACTCATGCGCAGGTAATCTACATCTAATGCTTTTAAACTCAAAATAGGCAGTGGAGTTTGGTAGAACCTGAAAAGGCCAACTATTTAAACTTTGACCTCAAACCTGTCGCCTCAAACCTCATTAAAAAGCTTGCCGCATGTCTGAATAGCCTTTATGTAAAATTTCACATGTTTAGATCTAAAATTGGCTGAATAGTTTGCTAGCGTCCCATTATCACCTTAATTTTTTGCTAAACCCCGAGTAAAAAGCTTGACATATGTCTGAATACACTTTATGTAAAATTTCAAATGTTTAGACAAAAAATTGGCTGAGTAATTTGCTAGAGACCGCAGATACCAATTTTTAAAAAACTTTGACCAGGTTTTTGAAACCATAATATTTATTGTTTTGGGCTCAATTCGAATTAAAATGTTGGTTCCAGGTCCAAGTAACCTACATAATAAATTTCAAGTGTTTCGACTCCAAATTGGCGGAGGAGTTCGGTGTGGTTCTCAAAGGTCAAATCGTTGAACTTTGGCCCCTTGACAACCAAATTTCTGGCCGATAACCGATTAAAAAGATTTTCCCAAATCTCAATACCCCTTATGTCAAATCTCGAGTCTGTAGACTGAAAAATGAGAGAGTAGTTTAGTAGGGAAATGTACACACACACACAGAAAGACAGACAATTTCACTTTTATGGACATATAAATATATGTGTCTGGCCAGTACAAATGGTTGTCCACTTGCAAGTGGAAGTCCAGATCAGTCATCCTGCTTTCCAATGTGTGTAGTGGTGAAGTGCGCATACATTAGCAACCATATGGAAAGATGATGGAGTTTACAGCATTCAATCCTCTCGACTGCGGCTGCAAAATGATGATTAGGTGGATTTAAAATGAACCATTTAAAGATAGACAACTTTGTCATAATGATTCATTTGTGAGAAATGTTCTTGGTGCCAGAAATTCTTTTCTTCCAGATAACACAGTTTGATCCCGTTACCAGTCGTGCTATCAATTTGCTGAAAACTAAGTTATTTTAAGCAAAGGATTCAATGATATATTAAAGATCAAAGTAGAACGATATGATGTAAACATTAAAGAAATAGCCGATATATTAAGATTCCGTTTCAAGTCTTTAATTTTATTGTGAAATTGCAACTTGTGACATAGATAGCAAGCCGACCACCTGACATGAAAACAAAAAACAAAAAACGAAAAATAACAAAAAAACAAAAAACAAAAAGAAAACAAAAAACAAACCGAACAGTATTAAAGGAATGTGTTTTCGATTATAAATAACGTAAGACTCATAAATAAAACGAAAAACAAAACCGAGAAAACGAAGCAGAAGAAAAGTTATATATGAATCTTATATATTTCACATCAAAATTAGTTTTAGTTATTTTTTGCTGGCTTCATGAATTGTTTTGCTGTTGTTTACATCTAATATTTTATGTCATACTTCGGGCTTGACTTAATAGTTATGAAATACACTAAAACAATAATTATATTTGCCACCTCTTTTTATATTACACAGTTTATGATTAAACGAAACAGGTGTAAGACGTAGCATATATTAAGTAAAAAGATATGAATGCGATTTAGATATACTTGTGATATTTGAATTTTTTACAAGTGATATATTATTATTAATATTATTATTATTATTATTAATATTATTATTATTATTATTAATATTATTATTATTAATATTATTATTAATATTATTATTATTAATATTATTATTATTATTATTAATATTGTAATTATTATTATTAATATTATTATTATTATAAATATTGGTATTATTATTAATATTGTTACTAATATTATTAACATAATTATTATTATTAATAATGATATTATTATTAATAATGATATTATTATTATTATAGTAATATATTTAGTTATTATTAATAATTATATCTTTATTATTAATATTGTTATTATTATTTATATTATTATTATTAATAACATTATTATTAATATTATTATTATTAATCATATTATTATTATTATTATTATTATTATTATTATTATTATTATTGTACAATTTATTTTCTGTACGTTTTTATTTATATTACATATATACTGGTTCTATAATATATATATATATATATATATATATATATATATATGTATATATATATATATATATATATATATGTATAACTTAATGCGTAAGAGGAAAAGACAGAGTTCATATCCACAAGAGGAGACTTATCTGGATAATGCCAAGCTAGAAAGCATACAATACCTCATACACCACACTCATTTTATTTTATTTTATTATTAGCATAAGTCGGCTTACGAAGTGTGTTGTTGAATAGTTAAACTTGACCAAACAATTAATTAGCTTACTTGCTTTATGATTTGTTAGAACCCTTTTGAAATCTAGTGCACAAGGACTGGCTATATATATATATATATATATATATATATATATATATATATATATATATATATATATATATATATATATACATATATATATATATATACATATATATATATATACTTATATATATATTTAGTAGAAATGGTAATTAATAAAAACCTGAAGAAAGTGCTCAATACTGTTGTAGAGCAAGTATGCGTTTTATTTTTTATTACCGTATCTTTCTGTTGAGTTACATTATTGTTTCAGCTACCCGGCCGTTTTTTTTGGGGGGGGCCGTGTGTAGCATCCTTAGATTTTTACATAACGAACACTTCTGTAAAAGTCTGAGGATGCTACAGACGGTCAAAAAAAACGGCCGGGTAGCTGAAACAATAATGTAACTTAACAGAAAGATACGGTAATAAAAAATAAAACGAACACACACACACACACACACACACACATATATATATATATATATATATATATATATATATATATATATATATATATGGAGGGCGCTAGTCTAGCGGCACTGATGAATTGTGATACAACGAAATAGTACTGTATGTCGATGACTACAAATATTTTTACCCCCCCCCTCTTTGGATAGAGCAGTGTCGTAAATAATCTCACCCGATACTTAATTGGCTGAAAAATGCGAGACTCGTTGTTTGTTAATAAATAAGCGGTTTGAGCACTGTAAAAGTGGTGGACAAATGTTTGTTTAAAATAGATATTTGCCAACATTATTTGCGTGCGCTGCTCCCGTGGGTCGATGGATAAAACTGCCGACTGTGGAGGCGATGTTTCTCGGTTCAATCCTTGGCTTAGGAGGGGTGCCAGACTAGCGGCTCTGATGAGAAAAAGGAGCGATATATATATATATCTTTCTTCATCTACATATATACACTGCTGATCAAAAATTTAAGACCACTTAAAAAAAACAACTTTTTAATGATAGATTTTAAACTCTTCCGACTTAAGGTTACAAATACTACAATCTAAAAGGTTATGGAAACAAAAAGATTCCGAAGATTTATTTTAAAATTTACATTTTTATTAAATTAGACTTTTTATACATGATCAAAATTATAAGACCAGAGGCAAAAATTTCATTAAATTGTACAAAAAGTGTATGAAAAGTGTATGAAAACATTCAACAATCAAACTTAATAATGAGTTCTATCTCCACTGCTTTTGATGACTTCAAAAATTCTTTAGAGCGTGCTAGAAATAAGGGTTTCCGTTAAGGTACGTGGAGTCTTGTTGCAGTTTTTGAATATGGCTTCTCGAAGTTTATTTTTTGTTGAATCTTGTTTGCCATTTCAATAAACCTCTCTTGTCATCCATCTCCAAACATTTTCCATTTGGGTTCAAGTTCGCTGAGTATGCAGGATGTCTCAAGAGATGAACCCACTTTCCTTGTAGAAAGCTCAAGGTCCGTCTTGCAGTGTGGATTGCAGCATTATTCTGTTGGAATAACCATCCATCCCCACACAAACGATGAATTGATTTTTTTCTTATAAGAAAATAGGACTTTCTTCCACTTCTAAACATCCCAGGTTTGGTATTCATGACCAAATCTTAAATGGTCCACTTTGTGATGTGGAAGCAATCGAGGAATTTGTTTATGTTTTTTTATCTACCATGCCTTTTTGTTGTAAGTGGCACCTGATAGTTATTGGACTGCAATCAGCATCTGTAACCGCCTTAATTTGACTAGAAGAAAGTCCTCTGTCATTTATAACCCGTCTGATTCTCCTATTGAATGTAGGAGAAATTTTGGCTGGGGAAGGGGCTATCAAAGGATTTTGCTTTTCCATAATTCTCAGCATTCTTTAGAAAGTTGCAAATAATAGTTTTACTGTGATTTACCTTAGTTTTTATCCCTCGCTGTGACAAACCTCGCTTATAAAATCCTAGAATTCGAGAGCGCTCAACTTTAGTTTTCTTGCTTTAGGCATGGTAACCCCTTTACACATTGATTGCTAATTTCTAACTGAACTAAAAACATTAGAATTACCATAAATCTAACAAATTATACCC